>NW_028318993.1:1200000-1500000 GCF_062004578.1 Staurois parvus | reverse complement strand
CAGAGGGGGTTGTTAATCAGTTTCAGCTGCTTTGTTATTTGTTTGCAGTTAACAACAGATGCACTAGATGGGTAACAATGAGATGACCCCCAAAACAGGAATGGTTTTACAGGTGGAGGCCACTGACATTTTCTTTCCCTACTCATCTTTTCTGACTGATTTTCACTAGTTTTGCATTTGGCTAGGGTCAGTGTCACTACTGGTAGCGATACTTGGACCCTACAGAGGTTGCACAGGCAGTCCAACTCAATACGTGCCATTGCCAGAAGGTTTGCTGAGCATGGAGGAGATTCCAGGAGACAGGCAGTTACTCTAGGAGAGCTGGACAGGGCCGTAAAAGGTCCTTAACCCATCAGCAGGACCGGTATCTGCTCCTTTGTGCAAGGAGGAACAGGATGAGCACTGCCAGAGCCCTACAAAGTGACCTCCAGCAGGCCACTGGAGTGAATGTCTCTGACCAAACAATCAGAAACAGACTTCATGAGGGTGGTCTGAGGGCCCTTCATCCTCTACTGGGCCCTGTGCTCACTGCCCGGCACCATAGCGCTCGATTGGCATTTGCCATTGAACACCAGAATTGGCAGGTCTGCCACTAGCACCCTGTGCTCTTCACAGATGAGAGCAGGTTCACTCTGCGCACATGTGACAGACGTGAAAAGGTCTAGAGGTGCCATGGAAAACATTCTGCTACTTGTAACATTTTTCAGCATGACCGTTTTGGTGGTGGGTCAGTGATGGTTTGGGGAGGCATATCCATGGAGGAATGCACAGACCTCTATAGAGTAGACAATGGCACCCTGACTTCTATTAGGTATTGGGATGAAATCCTTGGACCCATTGTCAGCCCCTACACTGGTGCAGTGGGTCCTGGGTTCCTCCTGGTGCACAACAATGCCTGGCCTTATGTGGCAAGAGTATGCAGGCAGTTCCTGGAGGTTGAAGGAATTGATACCACTGAATGGCCCTCACTCTCGTCTGACCTAAATCCAATAGAACAGCTCTGGGATATCATGTTTTGGTCCATCCAACGCCGCCAGGTTGCACCTCAGCCTGTCCAGCTCAGTGATGCCCTGGTCCAAATCTGGGAGGAAATACCCCAGGACACCATCCACCGTCTCATTAGAAGCATGTCCCAATGTTGTCAGGCATGCATACAAGCACTTGGGGGCCATGCAAACTACTGAGTACCATTTTGAGTTGCTACAATATATTATATACTGCAATATATATACAGTATATATATATATATATACACATATAGAATATACTGTAGAGTGTGTTTATGTATATATATATATATATATATATATATATACAATGTGTAGATAGATAGGTAGATGATCTAGGTATGTGTATTGTTATTCGTATTTCTGAATATGCTTTTGGTATCTGTATCTATCTTACAGAGCTACTACCTACTATTATCTCTACCTGCTGAAGATTCTTGAAATTGAAATGTGTCAGGTTCACATGTAACAGTCTGTCAAAATGTGTAATGTGTGTTTGAATGCTGGTGTAACACATAATAATGTAAAAAAAATCTTCTTTATCAGCCTTGTTTTTATAGTGGTTTTATGTAATATTTAATAAAATTGATTGTTTTATAATTGGAATTTTCTTTTGGTTGGTGTCTTAAAATCCAGTTTTTTGGATTCTTGTGGGTATTGTGTAAATGTAATCTACTTTGAAGAAAAAAGCATCCAAGGACAAAAACGTTTGGAGAGCTCACTCAGGTTTGGCTGCACAACAGACAGGGCTACCATTAAAAAATGCACCAATGAAAGGTTAGTTACAATAAAAATTTTGAATGGATTCAAAATAGGGCTATTCTGTGTGAATGTATGTAGGGGAGCTAATTGCTGCACTAGGCAAGTTTTTGTAGTGTAAACCAATACATTATTTGGACTGGTGCCTCTTCCATTATTGCATCTAAATCTAGTAGTCCATCTACACTAGCCTCTCCAGGCAGTGCTGCCATCCAAGGGTGTCTCCGTTGCTCTTTCATAGATAGAGGAGCTTTCCTAAGACAGAAAGTCTATTACTGTCTGAATTCCAAGGTCAAAATAAATGAAAAAAAGGTAAAACAGAAAACAAATGCAGCCACAACATCCAAGGATAAAGATTGGTAAACTGCAATATATTACATTTTTGTGTTTGGGTTTAGATGCAATTGAAAATACAAATTATATTTGTAAAATTATACAATATTTTTTAAATATTTTATTTGGATTCTGAAATTCTTTTGAGTGACCTTTATGAACAGTTTGCTAGTTCCACCGTCAACAAAATAGTTTGAAATGACTAAACCATCTATTCACTGATAATTTTTACACAGATTGATTTCCAGTCTTGAAGCTCTACCTTCTATAGGGTATAGTCAAGTTGATACATGAAGATTCTGGATTCCCTGATGGCCGAGAAAATGAAATGAGTGTGCTACAAACACATTCTATACTTAAAGAATAAAAACAAATGGAAAAATAATACAAAAGTGTAAAATAATATATGGAAGTAATATTTCAAAGTAAACAATGTTTATTAAAATCACTATTGATCCTTTTCAATTTTTTTTCCTGTGACTTTAACCAACTAGAGAAGGGTCACTGCATACCAGTTACATTTTGAATAACTTGAATCAGGAGATTAGATTGCTTGTATAATTCAGGATAGATGGAGGTAGACCCCGTGCTTGAATATATAATAGTAAATCACAGAATTGAATTGGATCATTGCACAATCTCCCCTCTGCCATATTGAACACAATCCCCTTAGGACTTAACACAACCTTCCTGGGTTATTGTAGCCATATCACAGGTTTCCATAATTAAATAAAAAAAAGCCTGATGTCTGGCTCAAAGGAAAAACAACCTATATTACATTGTATATTGTGGGATGTATACAATATGTAATTTTATTCTCCATGGCTATATTCCATACATATATAATAAACAGTATTATTAGAAGCTCTGGAAAATAAAGATACCCTGTGCTATATTGCTATTGTTCTCATTGTTAGAAAAAAGCTGGAAATTGTAAATATAAATTTAAAGACTCTAAATCTTTGAACAGACATAAAGATTCAAGGTCAGCTTATTTACTAGCACCCTTATCCCCTGAATAAAATAAAAAAAAACTTACAAATATAAAAAAAACAAAAACATGCAAGGTCAGCATTAACAAATGGTATTAGACAGCCAATATGTGTAGGATACCAACAGGAGTCGATAATAAATGTATTTTTTTGTTTTGTTTTTCACCTGTGAAAAATTGAATACCCGCAAATAAGCACAGTTATTTAGCAACATTTTGACTTCCAAATCTCTCAGTTCATTAGGAGATTTTGAGTTATTTTGTGGCAAGGGTGAAATTATATTTGCAGTGAAAATTGAAGACTGGGTAGTACAAATAGTCTTTTGGTTCTTAGCTAGAATTCCAAATTTTAGGTATTCCAGGGTCATAATGCTAGGGGATCTAATGCTTGGTAGGCTGTCAACTGCTGGAGATGGGGTTTCCACTGCTAGGAAAAGGATCTAATGCTGGGGTTTTCCAATACTGGAAACCAGTTGAATGCCATGGCAGGAATCTAATGCTGAGGAGAGGGGTTTAATGATGGGGAATGGGTCTAAGACTGGGGAATCCAATGCTGAGAGAGTGGAGTCCAAGGCTGATATGGCAATTCTAGCCCCAACTGAACACCAATGAGGTAGAAGCAGGGGCGGACTGACCATTTGGAAAATCTGGCACTGCCCGCGGGCCCGGGGTCAGTAGGGGGCCCCATGAGATGCCCCTGGTACATTTTTCATAGGCTTTTTTAAGTTTGGGCAAGGACATAGGGGTCAGTCCGCCCCTGGGTAGAAGACAATTCTTCCACTGACATCAATGATTGGTAGTAACTTCCAAAGACATTGGTCATGGAGGTTTCTTCCTACAAGTGACCACTGCCACCGGGCAGCGTCCTACTAAATCTGGGACATTTTCTACCCACTGATCACTCAGGCTAGAACATTTTTGCATTTTTGTCTTCCTATGTTGTAGCATTTTCTTTCTCCTACTGATTCCTGGGCATTTAACACAATGCATTAGCAAAGGCTCTGAAATGTGGCCCTGGCCTGCAGGAGAACCATGAATTACTGCACATTTGATCACTGTAATGAAAGCGGAAAAAATTTAGCTTACAGGGTAAATCTTTTTTACAAGGATTTGTGCAGCTTCATATTTGTCTCTTTCTCTCTCGATATATATATATAAATATATATATATATATATATATAAAAATAAATAAAATGTTGTATACATGCATAGAGAAAGCTACAAAATATAACATTGACAGCATTCTAAACCATGTTTGTCTGTCTAAATGTATTAATTATCTATTGAAGAAAAAATCCTTGAGAGGCTAGATTATAGTGGCGGGTAGAAAGCAAGCATGAATAGAGATAGAGAAATTAATGGGACTGAGTTAATGGTTTCCCTG
This sequence comes from Staurois parvus, assembly GCF_062004578.1. Taxonomy (NCBI): domain Eukaryota; kingdom Metazoa; phylum Chordata; class Amphibia; order Anura; family Ranidae; genus Staurois; species Staurois parvus. The sequence goes on along the minus strand of NW_028318993.1, from coordinate 1,495,526 downwards.
GTGGGGCCCAGCTGTACCAAGAGGGTCTATTTTATTTATCTTGATACAAGTTTAATTTTGCTTTCTATGAGGCTTCATTGGCAATGTGCTGACATATTAAACACTTCGAAAACAGGAATGTCACAGAACTTCAATAATCAGAACTATTAATCACATTAAATGTTCTAACCTTCAAAGAGTGAGGTAATCTGATCTGTTTTGTATGGTTTTGTGAGTCACTGTTATATTTTATTCCTGGCAAGATATACACACTGATTAGAACATCTTAGCATTATGACTAACCTTACCACATCGTGGTTTATCTCTGCTGTATAAAGTTATCAAGCATTAAGGCAGTGCAAGAAAAAAAAATCATTTTTAAATCATAAAAAAAAATTAAAAAAATATTAGTGATAAAATGGATAAAGCTTGAGTCAGACACAAAAACCCGTCTGTAGGCACACTGCACGTTCACTAATTATTTATGCAATTCTACAGAGACCCTGCCTTATTTGAAATTTCTGAACCATTGAATAGAGAACATTAAGTCAGCCCCAGCAATGGATGGCAGGTGTTCATTAAAGCAGGGATGATATTTTCATTTGAGCAAATTGTCAGATTGCTAGCACATCACAAAATTGAAAAGAGTTCTGCTTACCATAACCAAGAATACATTTTTTTGGCTAAAATATTCTAGTTTATTCTTTGGCAGTTTATAGAAGAATTCTTATGTTCTATAATATTATATACAATATACAACAAAGATATATGTCTCAGCCTTTACCCATTTCATTCTATAATTTTAAAAGCCACATCATTTTGAAAATTAGAGGGCAACATACTGCTTGTCAAAAAGCTAATTCTGTTTTTTTTTTACTTCTCTCTGAATATATGCCCAAATAATTAAATCACGTATGCTGCATATTTTCTATAATTTCAACAATGTTGTTTTTTTTTATACATTCTGCTTTCAGTTAAATCATTCCTTATGATCCTACCAGCACGGTGAATCCACAGGCACTTCCTTTCCTTAGGTGACAATGCTTACCTAATTCTGTTGTGCTCTTAAACTGGACCACTGGAATCTGTACAAACACAGTGGGGTTGATTTACTAACACTGGAGAGTGCAAAATCTGGTGCAGCTGTACATGGTAGTCAATCAGCTTCTAACATCAGCTTGTTTAGTTAAGCTTTGGCAATAAAACCTGGAAGCTGATTGGCTTCTATGCAGAGCTGCACCAGATTTTAGATTCTCCAGTTTTAGTAAATCAATCCCAAAGAGTCTGCAAGGTGTGTACAGAGCAGGGAAAGAAAGCATGGACATTGTTTTTATTTTTGTTATTTTATATACAGCTTTATATACAATTCTGTGTATTCACAGTTCTGTACAAAATACAAAAATTATGTGGGAGTTTATTTCTACTTTAATATTATTGGTGGCAAACCCAAAATTTTAATTGGACCAAAGATAAGCAAGTTTTAATTTGTTCAAAATATGCTTTGCTTCTGTACACATAGACAGACTGAATAGAATCTCATTTAACTACATGGAAATCTCATGGGAAGGCTGGGTGATGACACCATTGCCTAGGTGAGCAGATTGGAAGCTAGCCTTTGTGGTCTCATGCAGTTTTAAATGGGAAGTAAAGAGGCTAATAGGTAGGAGTTAAGAAAAAAAAAAAGAAAAGGTCCAATTTAACACAAAAATATAATTAGCACTGATTTTATATAACCTATAAACCGATTCATCAAATATTGTTCTGTGCACAGTAGAATGTGATTGAAAACTGGGCCATTAGTATGTGTATACCATGGTTTACTGGTAGATAGGCTGGCCATACACTATACAATTTTCTGTCCAATTTCTGCCCAATTTCCTTTAGATTTACCTTCAACTATATAGTGCAAGAGCCTGCCTAATTGGATACAATTGAAAGTGTTGTTAGGTTTGACCTCCTGTTATATGGTTTTTGGTAAATCTATACCAAAAATCTCAAGAAAATTGTATAGTGTATGGCCAGCCAAAGCCATGGAGAGAGACAAATAGGGCTCATAGATGTATCGCCCTAGAGATATGTCTTGAACTAGAGTTCTCAAGCACTAGGACCAGCTACATTTCACAACTGATTGAGATAAAAATACTATGCTGGTTTCTTCATCTGCGTAGAAGAGGTAAGGATAAGAACCTGTCCACAAGAAAAATTCTATTTAATTTTTACAAAAAAAAATCCCCATGAAAGGCAAATAAAGTGAAAAAGAAATTAAAATAAAAGGTTCAAATAACAATAGCTTAAAAAGGCAGATCAAAGATAAAGCTTTTGCAATAAATAAATAAATACTCACCAGGACCTGGCTTCTTACATTCCCAGGGAGCATGGGTAGCATCATTGTGCCTCATTGCTGTCTCCAAGAAAATCGTGACTTTGAAAATTCTGAAAGAATGCACTCCAGTGATGTGCTGGATTGGGATCAGTGTGTAGGCAGCTGCCTACCGCATGCTTTTGTCTTACGTCATTTGTCTATGTTACTTTAATTCTGGTGGAATATGTTTTTAAATGTTCTGGTTGATTGCTGTATGGGTTGGGTGGTGTGTGTCCTCTGCAGGTGTGTCATATCCTGTTTTTCTGCGGTGTATATTTGCAGAGGACCAGCCTCTGGGGAGGCTTCCAAAATGGGAGTTCAGTGAGGACCAAGTGCTTTGATGTAGTTTCTTCTTGTTCCAGCAGTTTTTCCTCCAATGGGCCTGTTCTCATGGATCCACATCTTCATGAACTTTACTGCTAATGGACTAATATCCATCTAAGGTACGGGCCACACTAAGCTTTCTATGTACATGTTCTATGCAGAGCCTTGCTACCTCTGTCAAATCTCACAACCAATTGAATGTTAATTAATTGCACATGTATGTGAAGAATAATGTACAATGTATATATACTCTTCATCTGCAAGTAAAAGAACCTTTCATTAAACAGAGAAGCAGGGGCGGACTGGCAACCTATGGGGCCCCCAGGCAATAGGGGATCATGGGGCCCTCTGTCCGCGCCTACAATTAAACCACACCCAAAAAAGCCTAAGAAAGGTACCAGGGGCATCTCATGGGGCCCCCTACTGACCCTGGGCCCTCGGGTAGTGCTCAAGTGCCGAAATGGTCAGTCCGCTCCTGCCAGGGGCGGAGTGACAACTCATTGGGCCCCCGGGCAATAGGGGATCATGGGGCCCCTGTGTCCTTGCCCACACTCAAAAAAGCCTTTAAAAAAGGTACCAGGGGCATTTCATGGGGCCCCCTACTGACCCGGGCCCTCGGGCAGTGCCCGAGTGCTTGAATGGTCAGTCCGCCCCTGCTAGTAGCCTACAGAAGAAATGCTCTGTGCCAACAACCACTTTTACCAGGTTGGCCACTTGTTGCTTTAGATTCGCTAGGGACTACTGCCTTAAAGGAACATTCCATCTGAAAAATTGCTGCTGACAGGGGGAGTGTTATTCTTCTCTCTCTCTTACATTGTTTCTCAGAGAGTCAAAGTTCATCCTTCCCTTCACTGTGCACCAACTGGGCCCCATCAAACACGCAGAAGACTCTTTCTTGTCTTTAAAGAACATTGGTTGGTGTGGGGTAAAGAGCTCTTTTCCTTTTTCAGGCTATCTCCTTACCATCAGGTCCTGAGGGCCCAAACTGAGCTAGTCTACCTGTTTGATAGTCCTAGCTGCTAACTGGGGACCGTAAGATCATCTCAGGTTGAAGGTATTGGGTTAGTTTCTGAAAAGCAAGTCTGCTAATACTAATTGAGAATCTGTGATAAGTGTTGTCTTCTCCTTAAGTTCAAATTGACGCAAGAGATAATTGATTTGACACATTCCAATTCCGTTTATGCTGTGTAACCAAGTCATATTGAAGATTACTGTAAACCTCTTAATGAGTTTACTTCTATCTGTGTGCGTTCACTTTTTGGTGCTGATTTATTAAGGGTGTAGTATGGTGTCAGAGGGGATTGGGCTTTCAGAGTAGGGTCCAGACCCACAGGGAACCCAAAAACAATCCAGAAACTCCTAAGGGGGTAGTGCTACATGTATACAAGAATTAGCAGCCAGCAGAAGGTAAGAGTGAGCGACTGTGGCGGGTGTCCGCATCTCTGATGTGGTGAGGGACTGCAGGTGTCACATATCCCTACTGGTTCAGGGTTGGTCTGAGCCTGGCTTGGGAGTCATAGAAGAAAATCCTGTTATATATGCACAAGAGGTGATGTCATGGGGAGATATGGTGTACTCAGCATTCCTCTTTTAAAAGCTATACCATTTTCTGTGCAAGAGAGAGCACAATGTCACAGTATCCCATGGGCTTCCAGCATAGGAGGGTTTTGTTCAGAAAGTGCCTAGGCGTGGAATTCTACTTTATTCAAAGAATAATGGCTTGCAGTTGCTGTATCTGCCCTTAGGGGACAAAAGCAAACAACTCCCCTATAAGTGAATCCACAGGACAGTGCTTGAGATACGGAAGTGGCTATTTGTTTATTTTAAAAAACTGCAAAGGGACTGAAAATGTAGAATCTTTGCCCAAGCTGGAGTTGGGCTTTAAAGTCTTAGTGCCAAGAGTATGCAAAATTGTGGCCTTTCAGCGGGTATACCAATATGTAAACAAACCTGTGCCCAGAGCGCGTGCCCTGCGCACTCCTGGAATAGTTACCGGTGCCTAATGGAAAGCTCTCTGTTCATGTGACTGCTATGAGAACCAATCACAATGGTTAATGATTATAAACGTCGCCCCACCTCCCAGCATTATAAACCCCTTAAAGGGCCAGGAGGCGCCGGCGTTACTATGTTAAACATTATAATGTGTTGAATTTTTTTTTTTGACAAATGTTGTAACAGTAATAATAATAAGGGATACGCTATGATTTTTACTTGCAAAACATCCTTATTATGTACATATCTACCTGTGTATTAAAAAACTATTTGCAAATATTACTAGCATTGAAGTGGTTCTAAAGCCTTCTGCATGAAGATAAAAAAACCTTCAGTGTGCAGTTACCCCCCTCTGCCCCCACTTATACTCACCGGAGCACGATCCTTATCCAGCAATGAGCTCTCCCGGGTCTCTGTCTCCTCATTGGCTGAGACACAGCAGCGGGTGCCATTGGCTCCTACTACTCTCAATCACAACTAGGGAGGAGGGAGCAGGGGGCAGGGCCAAGCCATGCTCTGTGTGTCTCATAGACAGAGGCAGCTCAGGAGCGAACATTTATGAGTGCCCCCAGAGCAAGCAGCTTGCTATGGGGGCACTCAACAGGGAAGGGGGTGGGGGCATGAGCTCTGGCATGGGACCCGAGAAGAGGAGGGAAGGGGCTGCTCTGTGCAAAACCATTGCAAAGAGCAGGTAAGTATGACATATTGTACATTTTCTATAATACACAATAAAGACTACATTAAGCAGAACAACTTGTATCTGATAACAGGCATATCTCAGTATGTCCTCTGATGGGCTGGTAGGTACATTATCTGAAGTGTGTCCTCAGTGAGACTTCATTGTACTCTAAGTAGAAAGGATACATTTTTTTTTCGGCATACAGGAGACTACTAAATTATTATTATTATTTTTTTTTTTACTCTGTACAAGAGCAATGTACAATGTCCCACTGTGTGTTATGTTTCAGATGCAACTTAATGATATTCTGGCCTAGGAGAAAAAGATCAGATGCCCTTCAGGTTGTGCAGCAAAAATGCTCCCAGGAGCTCAGCAGGGCCTCACATACGTTTAATCCAGTGAAGCAAATGTAATCATTTGGCCCTGTTTAAACATAGCATGAAGAAAATGGAATTAGAAAAAAAATATAAATGTTTTTTATACATTTTTAAATGCTATTAACACTACACCCTCTTTACATTTCATGTGTTCATGTTTGTTAATTTTTTTATGTCTCTATTTCCAAATAAAAGAATTTGAATTGAAGGAAAACAATTTGTTAAACACGTTCTACAAAATAAAGAGAGGAATGGAAGAGGAAAAGCCCTTTCTGTTCTTGCAGGGTGTGTAATCTTTAACCTAATTATAAGCAGTTCCATTTCATTACATATGAATATGTTATGGATTTTCAATTTATGTAGGGCTTTCTTCTACAGACAATCGCCTACAAATGCAAGCAGCAGCCAACCTGCCAAGCCAGAAACCTCTTTAATACCCATTATTGTGTTAGTGCATAAGATTCATGGTTATCTTTCAAAATCACCATCAAAATTTACTACCTGTTTTATGAGCAGAGTCTGTCATAAATCACAAATGCTGGGCCATTCTTATTAATATGTGTTATTTGAGTCCATAAAATGGACTGAATATAATAAGGTAGACATGTTTCCATGTTAGAAAAAAAATAGAAGAAATAAGCTGAATTATTTTTTTAATCCTTTTGGTCGAAGTATTTTTTTTTCTTTAAGCTGGCCATAAATAAGCATTACAGACTGTCCATTGTTAATGGATTTTACCCTTGAATATTTTTTTCCCACTAATGCTGCCATGCAGTTTGTAGCACATTTTCATAAAAAAACCTCTTCATGTGGCATGGTAGCTGATTGGTTTGTACTCATGTCTCGCATGTAAACCCAGGGCTAGGTGCAGAAACTCAACCTTACCCCCCCCCCATACACACAGACCACATATACACCCACCAAGTGGCATCAAATAGTGGGTGTAGCCAAATTAACAGTAGGAGGGCCTTAAAAGGGCATTAAATACCAGGAGAGCATTACGCCCAGAGTGTATGTTTCAGGGGAGCTTTACACGCAGAGTTCAGAAGTTCGCTACATAGAGAGTGCAAAGTTTAGGAGTGCACTACACACAGACTGCAGAGTTCAGGGGTGCACTACACACAGAGTGCAGAGTTCAGGGGTGTGCTATGCAGAGAGTGCAGAGTTCAGAGGTGCACTACACACAGACTGCAGAGTTCAGGGGTGCACTACACACAGACTGCAGAGTTCAGGGGTGCACTACACACAGAGTGCAGAGTTCAGGGGTGTGCTACACACAGAGTGCAGAGTTCAGGTGTGTGCTATGCAGAGAGTGCAGAGTTCAGGGGTGCACTACATACAGACTGCAGAGTTCAGGGGTGCACTACACACAGAGTGCAGAGTTCAGGGGTGTGCTACACACAGAGTGCAGAGTTCAGGTGTGTGCTATGCAGAGAGTGCAGAGTTCAGGGGTGCACTACATACAGACTGCAGAGTTCAGGGGTGCACTACACACAGAGTGCAGAGTTCAGGGGTGTGCTACACACAGAGTGCAGAGTTCAGGTGTGTGCTATGCAGAGAGTGCAGAGTTCAGGGGTGCACTACATACAGACTGCAGAGTTCAGGGGTGCACTACACACAGAGTGCAGAGTTCAGGGGTGTGCTACGCAGAGAGTGCAGAGTTCATGGTTGCACTACACACAGAGTATAGAATTCAGGGGTGCCCTACATACAGAGTGCAGAGTTCAGGGGTGCACTACACACAGTGCAGAGTTCAGGGCTGTGCTACGCAGAGAGTGCAGAGTTCATGGTTGTACTACACACAGAGTATAGAATTTAGGGGTGCCCTACATACAGAGTGCAGAGTTCAGCCCTCCTCCCAAGCTGCTTCCCCCATTGAGATCTTACTTTCACCCCTCTTCAGCTCTGATCCCTGAACAGAATCCCCCACCCACACATTCTGTCCTTCTCTTCTCCCCCTCTCCTTAAAAGCTCCACCATCCTCCACGTATCTTACTTTTGTTGCTGTATAAGGCTGAAGCACCCTCTAGTACCTACCCACACACTGTAGGCAGTTCTGCCTCTCTCACTTACAGGTAGATCGTCCAGTGGCGGTATCAGTATCCAGGCACCAGGGAAAAAAAGGAGATCACAGAGGTGCACCCTAGATACCTGCATCACCCTTGTCCCTGTTCTGCACTCAGTGGGATCTACTCAGGAAATCCGATCTGTGGGAGCCACTGGGAAACAAGTTATCACTTGTAAACACAGAAGCCAGCCAGAGAGTGGTGAGCAAAGAGCAGAGGGATTGAGCCAGAGGTGGCAGAACTGAGTTCCACCAAGTTCCAGTTGAAAAAAGCCCTGTACAAACCCTATTAATGAATGCATCTTTTTGACCCCTTATGATCAGTTAACTATAGCATTGAAAGCAGTTTTTTGTTCAATAAGTGCAAAAAAATACTCGTTGATCCTGCCAGAAATCTGGCCCTTATAATATTGGAAATTTGTTCAAACTTTCATTCAGCGTTCTGAAGAAACATTCATAGCATTCAATTTTGCCATCATTGAGTCAACTAATTTAATTCAAATGCCCTAAAAATGTTGTTGTAATGGGATCCTAAAGGTAATAAAAAGGTTTCTTTTGTACCTAGTACATGTGCATTAAAATACAGTATGTATGATTTTTCATGAATGGAGACCACATTAAAATTTTATTTTTTCAGATAAGAAACAAGAAAAACATTCTATCCTGCACCAATTAATTTTCACTATGGTTGAAAATGATTGTTGATAATCGAACAAACCTTTCCGAAAAGGAAAACGTTTCAATTAAATTCTACTGGTGTATGACCAACTTAAAGAAGATCTGTTATTAATGATAACATGATAAAATTGTATTTAACTCCCCAGGGGACCAAGTGCATATATAATTTCCTGTTCGTACTGGTGGTTCTGTTGTCCTCTTAGGCTCCGTTCACACCTATGCAGTTTGCTTTTTGTCCGTTTTGCAGTGCTTTTGTTTTTCTACACTAGTTTTTTTGCGTGTTTTTGATGCAGTTTTGACATGTTTTTACTGTGTTTTGCGTTTTGTTCAGCTTTTTTAAAAGTGTAATTTTTAATTTTTGCTGAGAATAAAAATGCAAAACTAAAAACGCGGCAAAAACTCAGAAACTAGCATGCATTTCAGCAGATTCTCCACTGAACTGAACTGAACTCTATTGTAGCAAAAACACTGCTTTTTGCTTTTAAAAAAGTCCCTGACCCTTTCCAAAACGCAACTAAAAAAAGCATAGATGTGAACATGTTCCATAGGAAACCATGTTAAATGGACTGTAGTGCATTTCTGCAAAAAGCACAAAAAAGTGTACTCGTGTGAACGGAGCCTAAATGCACCTCTACATGCTGGCTATTTAGTGAAATTTCACCATTTCAGCAAAAAAAATTGAAGTGCATGAAGGTGAAGGGAATGAGAATAATGGCAGCTCTTTCTAAATAGCCTAAATTTAGTGTCTACTAGTAACAGTAGGTATGGATAGCTTGTTAGAAGGGATTACCACATCCTTATATCCAGATAGCTTTGTACAAGAATCACAATTACTGATGTGCACCTTACAGGGCTGTCTTAATACATTGGTACACCTAGGCACTGCCCAGAGGCCCCAAGTGCATAAAGGATAAAGGCGGGGGGGGGGTAGGGCATGGTGTTGGGAGGGTGCACTGGTGATTTGGCTGCTCATGCTGCTCCCCTTTAACAGGAGTAACTGCACAATCACACCTATCAGAAGGAGCAGCAGCTGGCTTCTGCTGGACAGAGTATTCAGCTTTCTCCTCCCTCCTGCAGGAGGCAGAAGAGAGCTGGCACTGAGACTAAGAACTTGCAGGAGATGAAGGAGAAGCTGCCTTTATTGAAGGCAGAAATAATATTTGTGATCTGCAAGTACAAGGGGGAAGGGAGAAATCACAACTTTGATGTAAAGGAGCACTGTGATGGGGAACCTGATGTAAGGGGGAGCTGTGATGGGTACACTGTGATGGGGCAAATAGATATATGGGGACACTCTAATGGGGACACCTGATGTAAGGGGGCACTGTGATGGGGACACCTGATTTAAGGGGGCACTGTGATGGGGACACTTGATGGATGGGGACACTGATAGGGAAACCTGATGGATGGGGGCACTGTGATGGGGACACCTGATGTATATAGGAACTATGATGGGGACACTTGATGGATGGGGACATTGTGATAGGGGAACCTGATGGTTTGGGGACACCTGATGTAATGTGACACTGCAATGGGACACCTGATATATATAGGCATTGAGATGGGAAAACCTGATGTATGGGGGCACTCTGATGGGGACACCTGATGTATATGGCGTTATGATGGGGACACCTGATGCATATGGGCACTATGATGGGGACACCTGATGCATATGGGCACTATGATGGGGACTTGTGATGGAAGGGGACATCTGATGTATGGGGACCCTGTGATGGGGGCAACTGATGTAAGGAGGGCTGTGATGGGGACACTTGATGTTTGGGCACACTGTGATGGGGACACCTGATGGATGGGAACACTGCGATGTGGACACCTGATGTATATGAGCGCTGTGATGGGGACACCTGATATAAGGGGGCGCTGTGATGGAGACACCTGATGCATGTGGCACCTGATGTAAAGTGACACTATGATGGGAACACCAGATATACAGTATATGACCACTGTGATGGGAAAACCCGATGGAAGTGGAAACCTGATGTATGGGGACACTGTGATGGAGACACCTGATGTATATGGGCACTGTGATAGGGGAACCTGATGTATAGGGGTGCTGTGATGGAGCCATTTGGACACTCTGATGGAGACACCTGATCAGGGGCGGACTGACCATTTGTAAACTCGGGCACTGTCCGAGGGCCCGGGGTCAGTAGGGGGCCCCATGAAATGCCCCTGGTACCTTTTTCATAGGCTTTTTTGAGTTTGGGCAAGGACACAGGGGCCCCATGATCCCCCTATTGCCTTGGCGCCCCATGAGTTGTCAGTCCGCCCCTGCACCTGATGTATATGGGCACTGTGATAGGGGAACCTGATGTATAAGGGTGCTGTGATGGAGCCTCCTGATGTAAGGGGAAACCTGATGCAGGCTGGTAGGGGCTCAGTGCATTATCTTTCCCAGGGGCCCTTGATGCTATTAAGATGGCACTAGCACCCTTAGTACATTGGGCACTGTATACTGGCTACACTGCATTTTCTGAAGCATCTCAGGTGCTGGAAGCACTAAAATGGATTTGTTTAGGACATTTCACACAATGACATTCATTTACTAAGTGAGCAAGTAGCTTGTTCACTTATGGATTTTTCCCTTAAGTGAAAGCAGTGAAAATTTACTTTACAACAAATACCCAATCACATGCAAGGAAAAGAAAAAAAAAACAACATTTTTGCTTGCGCTTGATTGGGATAATGGAAGTCTGTAGAGCTTCATCTTATTCACTAATCTAAGGAAAATTTCCCTTGCAAAAGTGAACACTCTATTTGCCTTAGCATTTTCATCTGAATATGTCTTGCCAAGTGCGATTGAGGTAGACATTTAGTGATATGGAGGTCTGAAGATATTGAACTTTTGATTTACCTGAGGATTTTCATATAGACCTTTCTAATCTCCAGAAAATCACATAATTTAACCCCTCTCTATTGGGGTCCCTTAAGGTTCTGTCTTCCGGCCCCTTCTCTTCTCCATCTACACCTCCTCCCTTGGCCAACTGATACACTCTCACGGCTTCAACTACCATCTCTATGCCGACGACACGCAAATCTTTCTCTCTACCCCTCACCTCACCCCTTCATTCTCCGCCCGTACCACAAGCCTACTGAGCGACATATCGGATTGGATGTCACTCCACTTCCTCAAACTGAATCTTTCAAAAACTGAGCTCCTTGTTTTCCCCCCAGCCCACGCCCCCCCCCCTTCCTGACTTCTCCATCAAGACCAACAACACCACCATCAGTCCCACCCTTCAAGCCAGAGTACTAGGTGTCATCCTAGACTCCAATCTGTCCTTCCAGCCCCAGGTCCATTCGCTGACAAACTCATGTAGACTTCACCTCCGCAACATCTCCAAAATACGTCCGTTCCTGACCCCGGAAACCACTAAGCAACTCATTCACTCCCTCATTATATCACGACTTGACTACTGTAACTCCCTCCTCATCGGCTTACCTCACCGCAGGCTATCCCCGCTTCAGTCTATCCTGAATGCTGCGGCCAGACTCATCCACCTTACTAACCGCTCCGTATCCGCCACCCCTCTCTGCCAATCCCTCCACTGGCTTCCGATTGCCCAAATTCAAAATACTAACATTGACGTACAAAGCTGTTCATAACACTGCCTCAAACTAAATCACCGATCTGGTATCCAAATACCACCCAAAACGTACTCTCTGCTCCTCAAAAGACCTCCTACTCTCTAGTTCCCTGGTCTCCTCCTCCCATGCCCATCTCCAGGACTTCTCTAGGGCTTCCCCCATCCTCTGGAACTCCCTACCCCAATCCATCAGACTATCACCTACTCTCCTTACCTTTAGGCACACTCTGAAAACCTATCTCTTCAGGGAAGCCTACCCCGCCCTCAGCTAATTACTGAACTCCTACACTCTTCCTACCACTCCATCCCCCACAGCTATTTCCTCCTGTTCCACTATCCCCTCCCTCCTAGATTGTAAGCTCCAAGGAGCAGCGCCCTCGAACTCCTCGTGTATTGAATCGTATTGTTACTGTACTGTCTCATGTACTGTATCCCATTATAATGTTATAATGTAAAGCGCTGAGTAAACTGTTGGTGCTATATAAATCCTGTACAATAATAATAATAAAGTGATGCAAACACCTTTTATGACTTGTATGATTTTTCACAGACGGGGCAAAGATATCTGATATAAAGTTCTGGTATGAAGTTCGTCTGTGACCCCCCCATTCGTGCTGCACCCAGTATCTACACAACCTTTCAGTCTGTCTATCTCATTGTGCATATATTTTATAAACATAAATGCCAACATGATTATTCTGATACAGGTTTTATATAGCGTCAACAGTTTGGATAGCCCTTTGCAATGTAAAAGGAGACAATGCAGTTGCAATACAATTCAATACAAGAGGGTTAGGGGGGCCCTGCTCTTGAGAACTTACTATCTAATGTAAAGAATACAGGCAGTCCCCGAGTTACCAACATCTGACTTATATTCAACTCATACTTAAGAATGGAGGCAGCGTGATGTCATGCTGGTCCCAGAACTGCTGGGCCGTCATCTTGCTGCTCACGGCTTACTGCCACCTACTGTCCAGCAGACTTGTCAGCAATCCCACATAACTGCATGGCCAGTTAACCCTTCCCTATGCTATCTAAAATTTAAAGCGGAGTTCCACTCACCCTATCAAAAAATAAAAGTCAGCAGCTACAAAAACTGTACCTGCTGTCTTTTAAGAAAACAGCCACTTACCTGTCCCTTGGTCCCGTGGTGTGTCCCCCGCAGCCCGTTTCACTGGCCGTCCTGTATTCCAGGAGGCTGGCATCTTCAGTGTGGGCACCCGGCTGTGATAGCTTGCGGGTTCACAGCCGGGTACCCACTGTGCATGCGTGAGTAGCGCTGCGCTTCGTGAATGGTCCTGTAGTCTTTTGGGACCTGTCACGTGTCCCAAAAGACTACAGGGAGGGAGGGAGGACACCTTCCGCTCGCCTAGGTGATCGGACCGGAAGTGGAAGCGGGTACCTGTCAAATTCGGGTACCCGCTCCCCCTCACTCCCCAAAGGTGCCAATCCTTAATGGGGAGCGGGGGAGCAGTCCTTAAAGTGGAACTTCCCCTTTTGGGTGGAGATCCGCTTTAAAAATATTTTTTTGCTGGAATTACCCTTAAAAATTTACCGGTTCCACCTTACATGCAAATTCAACTTAAGAACAAACCTACAGAACCTATCTTCTTTGTACTGCTTGTAATAGACTCATATCTACACTTTAAGCATTGTATTAATTCACTGGTATGAAAAGTAATGTCATTAACCGCCTTCCCGTCACCCTATAGTAGAACTACTGCTACAGGGTGGCAGGGCTGCACAAAATCATGCATATATGCATGATTTGCATTTTCAGGTAGGGGGCAAGTGTGCACGCGCCGCCCTACCTGTGCTGTCAATGGCGGCTAGGGATGTCAATCACCAAGTCTCAGCCAGAGATACCCTGCCAGCACCCGACGATTGTCAGGCAAAGTTGACAGGGGACAGACCTGTGTGTAAACACAGCAGAGAAATACACAGCAGCATGTCTCCCTAGTAAAACACACACACAGCACATCATGTAAAACAGCACACTGTTAACCCTTTGATCGCTCCAGATGTTAACCCCTTCCTGCCCAGGGCCATTAGTATAGTGTTAGTGCTTTTTATTAGCACTGATCACTGTATTAGTGTCATTGGGATGTCAGTGGCAGTTAGTCATTTCCCACCTGGTGTCAGAATGCTTGCCGCAGTCCCGCAGTCCTGCTATAAGTCGCTGATCGCCGCCAATACTAGCATAAACAAAAATTCCAATATATACATCACCATTTGTAGATGCTTTAACTTTCACATAAACAAATGAATTTGTTTGAATTTGTTTGGGGATTTTGTTTTAGCAAAGACGTGTAGTAGAATACATTTTGGCCTAAATTTATGAAGAAATTTGAAAAAAAAAAGCCAAAAATATTGTTTTTTTTCCAAAATTGTCTTTTTTTGTTTATAGCGCAAAAAATAAAAAATGCAGAGGTGACCAAATACCACCAAAAGAAAGCTCTGTTTGTGGGAAAAAAGGACATACATTTGATTTATGTACAGTGTTGCATGACCGCACAATTTTCAGTTAAAATAATGCAGCGCCGTATCGCAAAAAAATGGCCTGGTCAGGGAGGGGGGTAAATCCTCTGCAGGACAAGTGGTTAAACTACTACTTACTATTAAAGGAACATTGAAAGAGTACTAAAACCAGAGAATGCACTCAAATTACCTTTAATCTAAATTCTCTAAAATCCCTTGCAGCAAGGTTTAGCAGTTTTCACATTGCTTGCAAATATAATCCTCTTGTTATATAATTCTGTGTTTTGCAATTTCCACCTCTGAAAACTGAAATGCTTGAAACACAGAACATCTGGAGAATATTTTTGCAGGTTTGGCAGTATGACCATTCAAACATTTCAGGGACCAAGCTGTTATTTAGCCAACTATACAAGATGTCAGGAAGAAAAGTAAATGCACCAAATAGATGTGCTGTGTTTTGAATGACAAGTATTTAGGCTTGAGTATGCCTTTGATGGGTGAACAAGAGCCTTCTAGATATCTGATCTTTCAGAAAAATATATAGATGTCTCTGAGCAGATAATGTTACATCACATAATTAACAGTAACAACTATTCTTTTTGCAACACATAGAAAGACACTGAAGTTCCAGAAACCCATTCTAGTGTTCATGTACTTTATTTTTGAACAAGAAGAAGCTATTGACTGTGATAAAAAAAAAAAGAAAAATTATTATGAATCTCTGCAACCACATAACAACAAAATATCATTGGTTGTCTGACAAAGTATGCATACACAAGCTGATGACATGCAAGTGAACAGATAAAAAAAATCCAACCTGGCCAGCTATTCCATAGACATTATTAATCTAAAAACACTGTGTGGCCTTCATTGAATATCTGATGTCTAGTTTTTGTTTAAAGCAGAATCGGTCATTGGAAACATTTCTGCAGACATTGTTAAAGTGGTATTTTTTTTGCTTTAAAGGATATGTAAACCCAAGATTTGCTTTTCCTGATATGTGCCTGCTGTACCATGTACTTGTTACATAGTTACATAGTTAGCCTAGCTGAAAAAAGACAAAAGTCCAATCCGGTTCAACCATCAAAAAAAAATTCTATTCTATTATTTTCTATTTTATTTTAGTCTTTTATCTATTCTATTGTATTCTTTTCTATTCTAAAAAATATATATATAATCCTACACCCTGTCTGGTCCCTCTGCTTATATTGGAATCCTCCATGGGTCGGTTTGCCTGTTTTTGTCTGATACTTCTTTTTCATCTGTGCGCAATTTCCTCCTTGGTCACAAATACAACCATCTGCTTGAAACTAACGGATATAAATTATGCATTTTTTTCTGCCATGACCATTGCATATTGTGTGCCTTGAGTTGGCCATAGATGGTTAATTTAGTGGGCTGAATGAAAAAAAAAAAAAAACAAACAGATTCAGCCATTTACACAAACAAGGCGTGTGAACTAATCCCTCCCCACCTCCATCAGGACATTGTATTTTAACAGACACTTCATAATATTTTCCAACATTCTTCATTGACAGAAGTCAATCTTACGATCAATTTCTGTTGAGCAGGGACAGCAGCACAATGATTGAAATATATCCCATCCCTGCTAAGCTGGCCGAATGTAAATCTATCTATGGCTATCTTAAACTAACATTAAACATTTATTTATTTTAAATCCATCTATGGCTATATTAAAGTAACATTAAACATTTATTTATTTTAAATCTATGGCTATCTTAAAGTAACATTAAACATTTATTTATTTTAATAAAATGGCAAGCATGGAATACCCACCTGATCCTCCTTTTCCATGGTCCTCTGCCAGTGCTCCAGGCCCCTCCTCTTCAGAGAGTGCTCCATGGAAAGCAACTTTCAATGGGGGCACCTGTGCGGACTCACTCCCAAGTTGGCACAGATTGGGCAGCTTGGCCATGCTCCCTTTTCACAGCATTTGATTGACAGCAGAAGGAGCCAAAGGTTCATAGCATTGCCAAGGCAAATAGTGTGGTCCCTAACTCAAGGTTACCTGGAGGCTGCTTCCACCTTCTGTTCTTTTAGTACAGAGTCACTAATATGTGTTCATACCTGTGAAAATAAGACTGCATATACTAAACCTTATGGGTCAGCTTCTTTAATCTACCGCTTCACTGCTCATCCTGGCAGGTATTTCACCAGTCTGATAGGTTGAATACCTGCTTTCCCTGCCACTTGCTTTGGTTCCTCCCACTGGTTCATATGTCCTGTAGTGATGTATAAGCCAGCAGGATAAACCATGGCAAGTTGTGGGGGAGCAGGTTATTCACACAACCAGAAGTATTTGAATACTTGCAGAGGACAATGAGCAGAAATGTACCAATATATGCAGTTTTCTGTTTACAGAATGCTTTACACCAGTTCAGACAGGGTCACTTTAAAGGTACAGCAAGTTGCTAGTGGCAGTGATTGTTACTTGGTTGGACCGAATTATGATCCCTTTGGCAGATAAGACCTTATGTATTGTATTTCATGTGCGTCTTTTGCCTGCAGTTCAGCTTTAAAGCGTTATAGATTATTTTGCCATTTCTATCATACACTATCCTAATAATTATAAAAACAAAAACAGTAACAGCAAATACCCCCACTGATTATCAGGGAGCATGTGTGCATGCCACCAGTTAAATAACCTTGAATAAGCATAAATGACTATTACACCAATTACTGTCAGTAGTAGCATTGGATGAGTGGTCAATAGAGCTGCTGTCTGGCGATTATCAGGAGAGATCTGTAATGTCAGACTTGGCTGGAGGGTTTTCTGTGCAGCTTGCTTCACTTCTTTATTCCTTTTTTTCTGCTCAGAACAAAGTGAACTCATAACCTTACTTAACTGCACCGTTCCATTTCAGATGTTTGGATCTGGTGACATAATTGGTTTAAAGAGCTTATATTAAAGTTTATGTCTGAGCAAAATAAAAAAAAAATAGAGAAACATTTTGGGTCTATCCATTGCATAATATTTCCAATGTTTTGTCTTTTTAAAAATGATGCAAGTAAAGAAAATACCTATCAATCCTCAGGACAGTAAGGGCTCAATTGCATTTGTGGTTTGGTGTCCAGGGGACACGTGTGACCTCTCTATCACATTCTGTTTTACACTTAGAAAGAAGGGGTGGTGGAAGCGGCCTATACAGAAACCAATCCTCTCCATTTTCCTCCTGTAACTGCTGAAATCTGGATTCTCCTCCTCTCCCTCCTGCTGGCATTTAGCAGCTGCTGGAGGAAAATATTCATCATAATAAATACTGTACTGTATAATAATTATGCTATTCAAAATAAAAAAAAAATTATTATGAACCATTTAATTGCATTGTGGCCTGTGACCGGTTACCAAATCACTTAAGTGGCCCTCGCCAGGGGCGTATTTACCACAAGGCAAACAAGGCATTTGCCTAGGGTGGCATTTTTCAGGGGGGGGCAGCACCCTTCTCCCTGGAAGAAGGGTCAGAAAAAGGGACATATGCAGCATGGGGACCAGGTGGGATCCGAGAGAGGTTGCGAGCTGCTTAATGGTGTATGCAGAGCCTGACTCTTGTTCCCGCAGATGACCGGAGTTGTGAAGGTGAGTGTCTTTCTCTGTCTCGCCAGGGGGAGGGGTGTTAGTGGAAGGGGAAGGGGTCTCAGGTGGGGGGTGGGCAGGGGTTCTGGTTGATTACTGCAATTATCATTACAATCCAGATGTTTTATTGCAAGTTAGAAAATGAAAAGAGACAGCAGAGACTTATTAATAAATAAGTAAGGCGGGAAGGGGCGAGGAATGTTGTCATAGACAGAGAAGGGAGGACAGGGGAGGAGGAGGAGAGGGAAGAGAGGGGCTCCTTTGCTGCATGTAGGACGGAGGAGACGAGTGTGGAGAGCTCCCCCTGGTGACCTTCCCAGTACAGTGAAGAGGCTGCACCCGTGTCCTTAAAGGGGACCTCCGGTTGAATTACTACCCTGATGATATCCATTTATCCTGGGCTGTTTCCAACACCATCCTAAGAGGGATTCCTGGCAGACCTCCTGTGAGTGTGCATTTTATCTGTTTCCTACCTCTCACCGAATTTTCCGAAATTCACCGAAAAATCTCACTGAAATCATATTTATGAGATTTATGTTCTACACGTATCAGTATTATATATATTTTAGCACTGCAGAAATATTTTATATTAATAAATGGCTTGATGCAAGCTACCATGCAGCATGTGCAGTGAAAACCTCAAGCCGGAAACCTGAAAGAAACCTAAGGCAGGTCATACAGTGCACTTTTTTCTTTTCGTTCAACCAGTGGGTTGAAAAAAAAAAAGTGCAGATTCCCCCATCAACACATTCAGTATTGATGGAGGAATCCTTCCCACAGGGATATTGTGTCCTGCTGGTAGGGAGCCTTCTCCACTGGAAGAATACAATAATCAGTGTTACTGGCTGTAGCCGGAGGAAAAACCGGACAGGCTGGTTTTACACAAGTGGATTGATAGATTGACTTGCATACAAACAGCTAGCCCATATACAGTATGGATTAAAATTTGATTCATTTATGGCATGCCTAAGTTTGTGAGTTTGTGTCTCTGCACTTTTGTATTAATATCCTAGAAACCTGTCCTAATAACATAAACATAAACCGTTCCTGAAAAATACTAATATCACGTAGCAATGAAAGGTAAAAACATAAATTGTTACTTGATATGCAAATGTTATCTATTCCACACAGCACCTCTTCTGCTGAACTTTGACCCAGCCAGGCATTACTCCTGTTATCGGAGAGGTCAGCATCTAAATTCCAGATCCCCCCTGATGGCGAGCTGTCCTCCAGCTTGGCCTTTTTTCCCTGGGTCACGTGAAAGAGCACAGATTTCAGCAGCTGGCTTCTGGAAAGAGATGGCATTGTGCTTCCCACAGTGACATGTACCTTAGAGAACCCATGACCTAAGCCATGTCATAGGTCATTTGATTGTATGATAATTTTATTATTCTGGTTACAGCATTATGCATAAGTTGGGTGCACAATAGACCAACACTGAAATATACAATACTGTGCATACGTTTTAGGCAGGTGTGAAGAAATGCTGTAAAGTAAAACCCTGTACACATGATGAGAATATCGGATGAATGATCGACTGTTTTTTTTTGCATGCTAGTCTCATATCGAAAGTGAAGAGGTTACTAAAATTACGAAAATTCTTGTACGACAGAATAAAAATTCAGAATATATGTTATGTATTTGCACTGTATTTTTGGACGAAAACTGTACTGATTGAACAAAAATCGTATGATTGTGTTTTTTATGCGAAACATTTCCGTGCTTGTCCTTTCAAATAATTTTGGAGAAAAGCTGTGTACTAACGATCAGATTATTGTATGATTGCTTCGAAAGCGGTATTTTTTGTACAATTTTCTGAATGTGTGTAACAGCTTTAAGGATAAGTTCATCTTTTGGACAAAAATAATAAATGCGCATTTTTTTGGAGGTAAAAAAAATGTGCACTTATTATTTTTGTCAAAAGGAGCCTGGAAAGCAATGTAGATCGCTGATGCCATGCAGGTCTCCTGCAGACCTGACAGAATATCTGCTTGTTGTATGGGATGTACGGCCAACCAGATATAGTGACATGAAGCTTCAACGAACTACCACGGTGCTCCACAGGGTCGTGGTAGTTCATTGAAAACTACAAGCCCACAGCCGCTAAGGCTTCCGGGACTTGTAGGCACTCATTCACAGAACTCTGTGAATGAGTGACCCGGCCGTGTGGGTGGAGTCTCGCACTGCCACGCTTTTTTCAAATCTGACAGATAGTACAGGGAGACTTCTTCCCATACTATCTGTCAGAGGGAGGGGGCGGCGGGCACTGCTGCAGCTATGGGAACATGTTACATGTTCCACCCTAAAATCGGTGGAACATGTATCATGTTCCAAAGGTGAACTTATCCTTTAAGAATGCTTTTAAAAATACTGTATATATTTTAACTGGTTTTTTTTTATCGATTTAAAAGAATGCAAAGTGAGCGAACAGAAGAAAAATCAAATCAATATTAGGTGTGACTACCCTTTGGCTTCAAACTAGCATCAATTCTTATAGGTATGCACAGGGGTTGATTTACTAAAACTAGAAAGTGTAAAATCTGGTGCAGCTGTGCATGGCAGCCAATCAGCTTCTAACATCAGTTTGTTCAAATAAAGTATAACTAAAGGCAAAACTTACTTTTCTTTAGTTTTGGATAGAGGGGAGAGGGATTAGAACTCCTGTCAGTTTTTATAGCTGTCTGTGCCCCTGTTAGGGGAGATTCATCCTCTCTATTTGTCCTGTTTACCATTATCATTGAAAGTGAAAGTAGAAGAAAATCCCAAATTATGGGTAGTCCCCATAAATGTGTACAATTTAGCTTAAACTATTGAGCTCTGTAAGCAAAATACTTTTTTTTACAACATTTTGTAAGTAGACAGTAGATCACATGTAAAAGGGAACCTAAAACTAAGCTACTATTCCTATTCAATGTTTCACATTTACCTGACTATAAACAGTTTCAAAATGTTAATTTTTTAGTGCTGACCATAATAAACAAAAATAAATAAATATATACCAAGATGGCTCTACCAGCTCATAAAATATTTTCTGAAGTTGCTAATTATGACACATGAGCATTTTTTTTTACAATTTGCATACTCCTGCCAGCCATTTGCCAGCTCATGGCCAAATCTTTACATATGCAAACGTCCAAACCTTCAGGCTGTGGACACTTCCTTTAAGAGCATTCAACTGAAAAGGAAATTAAGAGCAAGTGACAGAATAGACAACTGATAAAATCAGTTGAGATTTTTTCCTCCCAAAAGATAAAGTAACGTGATTAAGTATCCCACAACAAATATGGTCTGATGTGTTCCTCTGTCTCACTCCCTAGAGAAGACCCAGCTTTATCTCCAGATGAAGAAGCTTGAGGCTTTGCAGAGATTTAATTTAAATTCAAATTTCCCCATAAATAGACCACTGCCCAGTGTGTGCTATGGGTAAATATATAATTACGATATACAAGTTTTGCATTTTATTTTGCAGCTTCTTCTTTCATCAACTGTGTGCATATTTTAATTTTTTGATCTTAATTATCAATTTCTGACTTGGATTGTAAAACTCAAGACTACCAAATAAATTTAGAGTAAAAAAAAAGTTGTATATTTCTTTTTGAGGACAATCTATTGTATTAGTTAAATGTTAAACAAAAAACAAAGCTGCTCATACATGGTAAGATTAGGACATCCAACACTTCTCTACCTTGGTTGTAGGTAGACTAATAAATAGACACTACAGATATGAGCATTTTGGGAAAGGAAATTTGCCTGTCAAAGCTGGCAGACAATTTTTCCAACATAAGAACTTGCATACATGCTTCTGACCTCATGCACTGTTGAACAGCCTAGTGTTTCAACAGGCTGGTGTGTCCTAAAGTGGTATTAAACCCACTTAAACCACCCATTGGTATCTTCTGCCATAAAAGTTTCCTTCATATGGGGAGGTGCACTGTTGTGCTGGTAGTAAATACAGTCTGGTTGCAGTAAAACTTGGAAATTGTATTAAACAGAATGAAAATCTTACAAACACCCAGGCGGGAGAACACTGTTAGGTAAATTACTCACGGTTAAATGTAGTCAGATGTAGAGGAGGATAGGTGCCGACCGTGTCTGTTTCAGAGGTGAAGCACAGCCTGGCCAGTCTGGTCCCAAGGGGGAAGTTCCTTTCCAGGATATTGAGTCTCTAATCTTTCCCTTCTCATTAGGAACCTTTCCCTACCACTAGATACTTTCCATAACAAGAGGGGTTTCTCTCCCTACACTACCCATAGTGTACAATTGACTGGCTCACCCAATATGGCTACAGAGGGTCATATGGGCACAGCTTAGTTAACCAGAACGCTTACGCATTGATTCAGAAAACTATAGAGAAACATTGTTTTTCTTGGACTTCTTCTCTAGGCTGAGGTTCCATTCAATTTTTGCGCTGCCTGCAATGGAGAAAACAAACTGCACCGGCCTACATATGCATACACAACTCAGAAAACATGCACGACCCTTGATCTGTGCTGCATTGATGTGATTCCTGTGTGCATGAATAGGAGTGATGTCATTGTAACCCAACTATTCAAGAAGACCAGAAAACTGGGTAGAGATGGAATCGTCTGAGTGCTAACATTGCAACATTGGAGTATATAAGAAAAGGAGTGCCCAAGGGACTTTAATGAGTCATGCTTAGCAAGTTAAAAAATATTGCATTTTACTCAAAAAGAAATACATCTAAAATCATTGAAAACAGACCTATAGATCATGGTCAACAATAAAATACATCAAGAAATCTAAACTACAACTACAAATGCGAAAGCATTGGACGTGATCACCTTTGCAACATTGAAGGGCTTTCTTTAACAGGTAAGTCTGTCATAATGTGCTAGTATGTGGTACATATTAGCACATTATGGCTTAAACCACCCAGAGCCCATTTTTAAATTTTCTATTTTTTTAAGCAGAGTTTACTACTGCTTTTAGAGGGGTACGGGAGTAAGCTATTATTGTGCGTCTTTGTTATATGAAAGGCGTTGGCTTAATTCTTACATTCAACTGGCTGGTATCATTTTGAAATAGTGCCTGAATATTAGCTTGCGTTCTAACTATGCAGATACCTTCTGTTATGCAAGAAGGCAAGTTATAAAAAGTTATTGGGAGGAGGCATCAAACTACCGTATTTTCCGGCGTATAAGACGACCCCCTACTTTTCCTGTTAAAATGTAGTGTTTGGGCTATACTCGCCGTATAAGACTACCACTCTTCCAATACACACCAGTGGGAAGAATCGTGCCCCATCATTGGTGTCAGTGGGAGGAATAGTGTCCCATCATTGGTATTAGTGGAAGGAATAGTGCCCCATCATTGGTGTCAGTGGGAGGAATAGTGCCCCATCATTGGTATTAGTGGGAGGAATAGTGCCCCATCATTGGTGTCAGTGGGAGGAATAGCACCCCATCATTGGTGTCAGTGGGAGGAATAGCGCCCCATCATTGGTGTCAGTGGGAGGAATAGCGCCCCATCATTGGTGTCAGTGGGAGGAATCGTGCCCCATCATTGGTATCAGTGGCAGGAATAGTGCCCCATCATTGGTATCAGTGGGGGGAATAGTGCGCCATCATTGGTGTCAGTGGGAGGAATCGTGCCCCATCATTGGTATCAGTGGGGGAATAGTGTGCCATCTTTGGTGTCGGTGGGAAGAATCGTGCCCCATCATTGATGTCAGTGGGAGGAATAGTGTTCCAACATTGGTGTCAGTGGAAGGAATAGTGTCACATCATTGGTGTCAGTGGGAGGAATAGTGCCCCATCATTGGTGTCAGTGGGAGGAATAGTGTCCCAACATTGGAGTCAGTGGGAGGAATAGTGTCCCATCATTGGTGTCAGTGGAAGGAATAGTGTCCCATCATTGGTGTCAGTGGGAGGAATAGTGTCCCATCATTGGTGTCAGTGGGAGGAATAGTGTCCCAACATTGGTGTCAGTGGGAGGAATAGTATCCCATCATTGGTGTCAGTGGGGGGTGGAATAGTGCCCCATCATTGGTGTCAATGGGGGGGGAATAGTGCCCCATCGTTGGTGTCAGTGTGGGGGGAGGAAAAGTGCCTCATCGTTGGTGTCAGTGGGAGGAATAATGCCCCATCATTGGTATCAGTGACACCAATGATGGGGCACTATTCCTCCCACTGACACCAATTACACCTGTTCTAGTATGGTGCTGCTGCAGCCAGCATATGTGGTTGCAGCAGCACCTCTGCACGGCACACTTACCGGCCGCTCCTTCACTCGATTTTCGTGGGGCCGCTCGGCTCCGCTTCCTCGCCGGTGATTGGCCGCCTGTGTGCCTTTCCTGAGCTACAGTTCTGGCGGCCAATCACCGGTGAGGAGGCGGAGCCGAGCAGCCACGCGAACATCCAGTGGCCGAACCGAATGAAGGAGCAGCCGCGCTTCCTGGACCGGATCGTCACGGGTCCGGAGCCAGGTAAGAGACAGCAGCCCCTGCCCACCCCTGTACTTAGTGTCCCTTCTGTTGGAAGGGGGGGGCGGCAGCACCGCGCCTCCCCCCTAAAAAGTGTCAGCATGCCGTATACCGGCGTATAAGATAACCCCCGACTTTTGAGAAGATTTTCAAGGGGTAAAAAGTTGTCTTATATGCCGGAAAATTCGGTAGTTTAAAAAAATAAAAAACTCTTGTACTAGACCATTGATGGACACACTAACCACTGAGTCTCTGAGCCTGTTACCCCCCAGCATTTTTTTTGGATGTATTAGTTGCACACATTTCACCTTTTAGTGTTTGAAGTCTACCCTAACATATTGTATTATACACTATTTTTTCAAGACTGAAAAACAAACATTTCCCTGTCATTTTTCCCTGTATAATGTATACTTAATTTGTGCAACCTCCATATATTTACCCCCTATCATAAATTCTGCTGATTAAAATAGAGTTTTATTTCCCTTTTGATGCTTTCAACAGCTCTGTCCCAGCCTTCGTAGTCAAGGGAAGTGCCATAAAATTCTTTAAGAAACCCCCCCAACCCCCTCATTGAAGCCTAAATGATGACAAATGTGCATTCATCCCTATGTTAAAAATGAGCCATTATTCATTTCTGTATCTGTAAGCTTTGTGAAAAAAACAAAGAACTAAAATTTTAATGCTTGTGCTGTGAACTTTGAAACCCAAATGAACATAAAGCACTGCTCCAAGCTCCACTGTCAAGTTAGTCCCCCCCCCATTGGTTTCAGTGCTCTAAGGGCTCACCTTGCCTGATTATCAACTAGATAAGAAAAAGGGATGGTAGTGCATTTCACCTGTCATCTAAACACCCATGGCAGCTGATACGTGTTAAACCCATGGTGGGTGATACGTGTTAGAAGGACATGGCTTAGGAGAGGACGAAGCTGAAGCATTTCTGTCATACTTGAAACTGAGTGTCCATCCTTTCTTCTTATCCAGTTGATGATCTGGTAAAACATACGCTTGGAGAGCTGCACCCGATAGGGAGTGAATCACCGGCTAACCTGACAGTACAGAACAGTACTCGATCTTGTAAATTCAAAAGTGCTCATTCTGAAGGCTTATTTGCAAGTTATTGGCCATAAAAGGGGTATGGGGACTCAGGTACTGCCCTGAGGGGCATGAATCAGTGAAACTTCAAAAAGTACTGTTTTAAAAGAGCATTCATTTTTCATTAAAAATTTCTTTAAATATCATGCCAGTGGGGTCCCTTTTAACTATCTGAAAAGTTGCACATCTGTACAATATACAGAACATTCTGCTGCAGGACTGACATTTAAAAAAAAAAAAGACATTTAAAAAAAAAAAAGAGTGGGGTCCCCCCCAATGCTTACCAGACCCTTTAGGACTGGTAGGAAGGTTGGGAGGGACCACACAGTACTTTATTTTTCTAAAGTGCGTGGGGTTTCCCCTTAAAAGCCATAGCTTTAAGGGGGAACCCCACCTCTCCAAAATGGTGGGAAAAGTGTATGGGGTTCCCCCTAAATGCCATATAAGGCCCTTTAGGCCTGGGAGAACTTTTAAAGGGAACCCCATCCCGCAAAAATGGGGGGGGAAAAGCATGGGGTCCTCCATAAATTTCTACCAGACCATTGATCTGAGCACAGGCCTGGTAGGAAAGGGGGGACAATCGTGCACCCCCCCTCCTGCCTGTGGCTTGCCTGACCATGTGTCGTTGGCATGGGGACGGTGTCCCCATGCCGATGGGAACAAGGGCCTCTTCCCCACAACATTGGCTCGGTGATTGTGGGGGTCTGCAGGCAGGGGTGCTCATTAGCATCAAGGTACCCCTTTAAATAAGGGGGCACCCTGATACTGTCCTTCCCCCTTGTGTATGGGTAAGGGGTACTGTTATGTTAAAGTTGAACATCAAGCCCAACACTATTCAGGATGTTATTTATAATTTTTTTGATGGTTTGCCTCACTGAGTATTAGGAAAACTTGAAAGGCTGAGGGGGCTGAGAGCCAAGATTTGCACAAATTTGAGGTGTTCATTAAAATTATCCTCAACTTATGCGTGACTTTATCATATGCCCAGCTTATACTGCCTATGTTTATTTATGTTTTGCTTTAAATATCAGTTTTAAGATCAGGTATGCACGCGCATTTTGTGTTGGCACTTGGTTTACACTCTACTCACTGATTAGTTTTGTCACAACCAACCCTAACCAATCCTATAGTATTAGTTTTATTTGATTACCAAAATGTGACATGGTTGTGAGAACACTCCCCTGATGAGAAACCTTTCTCATTATGCAATGCACTGTTTCAGAATGTCATAATGTATATTCCTATCAGCATGAATACAAGCACCTCTGCTGGTTGGTATTGTTCATAAAAAGCCTGGTTTTCATGTTCATTAGTTTCGGTGGAGGGACCCCTGGTGTACTGACATCTAGGAAAAGGAAGATGGGTCCTGTGTAGAGTCTTTTTCCTGTTTTTTTACTGGGAAGTCATTGTATTTTATTCCTTTACTCTGTTTTTGTAAATGTCCTTTGTTAGTTTATTACATGGTAGATGTTGGTTGCAAAATGTCTTGATAAATAGACATAACCAATTGGTTTTCTTCAGTCTTCAGTTACCATAATATTATCTTCTTAAGCTTTCTCTTAGGCCTAGATATCTAGCAGAAATGAATATTAAATAATACACTAAAATTTACTGCCAAGTGGTGTATATGTTATAAACAGTACAATAAAGACAAACTATGTGTAATATAAAATGTATTGTGACTCCATTTCAGCAACCCGAAGTTTCAGACCTAAGAATGTAAATATATCTGAGACAATCAAGCAAAGTATCTTTACATACTCAGTGGTCTTAAACCAATCTTAATTTTTGGTGCTCTGTAGTGTGGAAAATATTTTCTTATATCCCCATATTTTAGGGAAAGCAGAGATGATAAAAACGGGACCAAATTTTATCTTCTCTTTACTGGGTGGTTAGGTCATGAAAGAAAATTTCTACCCATGCTTTGATAAATCACTTGAAATGCTGACCTAATGCTAGCTGACACAATTGCTAGTAACATATCACTATGACACATGATCTATGAGTGTAGTGTAATAGGAAAGAGTAGGTCTGAGTATCACCTGTCTTGACAGGCCCTGACAAATGACCTCCTAGCTGTAGGAGACAATTGAGACATCACCACTTTTCTTTAGTAACACTTGGGGCTTATTCATGCAAGTGTTCAATAGGGATGAGGTTTGAATTTGCCTGTGATGATGAACTTGTGACAAATTTTCCAATTTCAATTCTTCTATGTACATTTTGGCCAAATGTATGCTGTATGAATTATGACGTCCGCTCATAATGCCCAGTGCACCTTTTACTTCTGCCCAAATGACTTACAACAGTCAATAATTTGGGAAAACAGGATAATCAAGTCTTTATAAAAGGGGGGCTGCAAGCAGCCATAGCATTAGTTATTGATTAGTAATATAAACTAGAAAATCTACAATTTCTGGGGAAATTGTTTAAAGTGTTCTTGGCGGCACATTGTAAGCAGTGCACATTGCAAGCCTGACAGAGGGAGAAATGCATTTCAGCTTGTATTTTGCATCTCACAGTCCAGCCTGGTGACTCATCTGACTCTTGAGTGACCTTTGGTTGCTATAGCAACTCACTCAGTCAGGCATGTGAGAAGCTCTGTTCTAAACACACTGCTCCAACTTGCCAACTTCAGTGGCGATTGTCATCTTAAAACGCTTGTAGTTTTAAAAGTATAAATGCTACCGTGAAAAGGTTTATATTGTGACAATCACAAGAAACAGACCTAAATTTTAATATATAGTATGTCTCTGCAATATTAAAAATGAAGGCACAGTCGCAGTTTAAAAATGTCCCTTAACATTTCAGGTGGCTGTGAGTGAAGTTTCAATGAAAGTCAATGGGAGGGGTGAGGTGCAAACAAATGGTCATATTGTGAAAACTATCAGGGGTATGTCCTAGCCGTGAACATTTTTAGTGACAGCAGGGTTAGCTAAACGTTTTGATATAAGATATGTGTAGGTGGGCTTGAAAATGACAGAGTGATGGCAGTTTACAAATCATGTTCTGATTTTTCCTTCCACACTGTAGCTGTGCTCTGCTTGCACTCTAGATGCACCATTCATTCCTATGGGAAAATTTCGCCACAAAAACCTCGATATTTCTTGAACGATTCGGCGAAACGTTCCACAAAGTAATAGCAATCCGATCGGGAACAATCCACATGTTTTGATATATTACTTGTCTTTGTAGTGTAAAAACTGTGTGAGGAGTTAGCGTGGCAAATCTGGCTATAATAAGAATAAGAATATATTTGTGAGATAACAATAAGTGTTCCTTGCTATGCAAGAACACTTAATTAACTAATAATGGTGTTATTGTGTATGAGCCATAGTGAGAGAATAGAGAAAAATAACCAATTACAGGGAGAGATTAAGCCACCCTTACATGGGTCAACGTTTGGCCAATTCAGCAGGGACTAGCTGAATTTCAATGTATGGGAAAGCTGGTTGTTGATCTATGATGGACTTCTATACAACTACCATTTTGTTTTTTTTCCGATCGTTCAGTGCCGCTGGTTATAGTCGGCAACACTGATCAGTGTATTCTAGCGATGGGGAAGTCTCCTCACTGTCAGAATACAATAACTCAGAAATAATGATTCCCCCATCCACACATTTGAAGTGTCCCTCATCCGCACAACCAGGTCATTTTTAAAAAATGAATAACAAATATACAAATGAATCCTGAAGGAACAAAATTAATCCCAAAAACAAATTGGACCGACACAATGAGTACAAATAAACAAAATTTCTGCCTAAAGAATGCATCCAAAATGAAGAGAAGACTAAATTTTTCTGGTGTGCACGTCTAACCCTTACTCCATACCCCTCACCCCTGTGTTCTCAGGTCTTAACTTCAGCAAAAAAATCCTTATTAGGACTGGTGTTTGTTCCAGTAAAAAGTCTGATTTCTAGGTTTTGGTGAACCCTACCATTTTTGTGTTCTTATTATTAGGGGCTCTTTTTTCTGCTGATCCATCAAAAAAAAAGCCATCTCATACTGTAACTCATATTCATTGCATCTCCCTAGTCCAATGCTACACATAAAGCTTAAACATAGACCTACTAGGTAATAGATCTCGCAGATATGCCTAAGAGCAGAGGCAACTGAGCTGCACATTCAGGCAGTAAGAGGCCATCAACTCTACAAGTAGGCTGTGCACAACAAAAAGTGGTAGTTCTGCACACAGCTGCGGCAAGGCATTTTTTTTAGCCAAATTGACTGCCAAATCCAGTCACAGCAGTGAGAAAAAGAAATTGACTAGCTTAGGATGTCATCTTCTTCCTCCCAGGCACAGAGACTGCCAGTATTTAGCTAGTATTGCTGATGCACCCATTGCCCTTCCTTTTTCAATTTAGCCGTACCCCAGTAGCTCTAATTTATTTAAAATTTATGCTTGGGACTTGTATCTCCACAGTTGAGCACCCTCAGCTATCACAAAGGAATCAGCAGAACGTTCTCAGCCTTATGTAAACTTCAAGGAGTAAAGAGAAGGTAAGTATGCAGAGCTAGTGGGGCCAACATTAAAGTGACCCTGTTGCTTTGCCCTACAACGTATTGATAGTACACTGCACATACAGTATGCACATTTCCAGTGGATGAAATAATTGTTATCTATGTATTTTCAAACTTACATTTTTTGGGGGAGAATTTTTTATGTTCGTTGAAAGCTCTTCACATGAGAATCGTTCAACCAAGGAACCAGTCAACATTCTGGTAACCCTTATATTAAGTCCATGGGAAACCTAAGACTGCCAGGCAATGGTGAAAATTAAAATTCCCATGAAACATAATGAGCAGAGAGCAAACCAGTACACGTAATTAATTGCTGATCTGCTCTGTGAATTGATAAATGCGTAAATGCCAGTCAGCTGGTCTCCTTCACATGTTTACAAACTGGAGGCTCAAATAAGGACTTAGTATATTCCAGTGATCTACAATGACAACATGATGGCACAGGGTATCATAAGGCCATAAGGTGTACTGCACCATCAATATATTATAGGTGAATAACAGCTGGCCAATTCTCATTTCAACTAATCATGATATTTGGTCAGCAGCTGAGAGTGATATGGGTTAGGGTTTGAAGTAGATGAGCTAATACCAGAGACAGAGTTAGTGATTCTTAAACTAGGAGGATGTTGGCTACAGAAATGTTTGCAGCAGAAGCATACTATAGCTAGTGGAGGATCGATCTGGCATTAAAGTGCACCTAGGCCCAGACAATGGACATTAAATTATTTACACATTTAACAAGCAGTAAAAGAGCTTTAAATTAAGCCATAGTACAAACCAATGGCGTATTATTAGTTGGAGCACATATATAATACAAGCATCGCTCGCTTAAAGACCGAGTTACGTTCCGGGAGACCAGTCGTTAAGCGAGTTTGATCATTAAACAAGCAATGGTATTTATTATGTACATTATAATATTCAGAACAAAGAAATGGACACAAGAAACTCCAGCTGGATGACTTTGCTTTTATTAGCAAGTATGGTACCACCTTGGTTGAACATCAGAGAAACAGCAATGTTTGGGGTGGCTAAAAAGGGCAGGCAGCACCATGAACATATTGTACTGAAGACATTACATTACTCACCGAGAAATCTGAAGTAGAAAAAGCCACTAAAGAAGCCACCATAGACTGCACAGAAGCCACCATAGGCCGGAAAAGACACCCTAGGCCACAAACAAGCCACCATAGGCCGCACTGCCACTTCACAAGAAGATCCACCATAGGCCGCACTTCTGCTCAGTTTCTCCGTCATAAGTCCCCCAGCAGGGTTGCAAGTCTGAGGGCAGGTCGTAAGTCCGAGACGAAAAAAACAGTCGTAAGTGTGAAAATTAGTTTAACGGGTAGGTTGTTAAGCGAGGGATACCTGTAATACACCCCTAATTCCCATTAAACATAATGAGCAGCGAGCAAATCAGTACACACAATTGATCACTGATGTGCTCTGTGAATTGATAAATGGGTCTCCCTTTTCCTCCATGCGTCAAAGCCTGTCAGCTGGTCTCCTTCACATGTTTACTAACTGAGGATTAGACGAAGGATTTGGTGTATTCCAGTGATCTACAATGGCAACATGATTGCGTAGGGTATTATAAGGCCATAAGGTGTACTGCACCATCAATATATTATAGGTGAATAACAGCTGGCCAATTCTCATTTCAACTAAATGCATGTTACAGAATAAATTAAACAGACATGGGGGGGATATTTAGTGATACTGGAGGGTGCAAAATCTGGTGCAGTTCTGCATAGAAACCAATCAGCTTCCAGGTTTTATTTCCAAAGCATTGACTTAGCTAAAATTAGAAGCTGATTGGTTTCTATGCAGAACTGCACCAGATTTTGCACCCTCCAATTTTAGTAAATCTCCCCCATGGTTTGGAATCGTTACCATTTCAAATTTGGCAGTTGACAGGAAATAATCCACTCTGTGAAAGTTTCAAAGGAGTGGATCCGCTAGATCAGAGCTGTCAAACTGACGGCCCTCCAGTTTTTTGCGGAACTATGAGTCCCATCATGCTTTTCTCTGTGGAAATCATGCTTGTAACAGGCAGCCTGGCAATGCCTCATGGGACTTGTCGTTCTGCAACAGATGGAGGGCCCCCATTTTGACATCTGTGCGCTATATCATCAGCAGGGAAAATCCTCTTTTGATTTGTTCATTGCTTCACAATAAGGCTTCATGCACACTGGAGCTTTTGTAAATGCTTTTAAGTAGTAGGAGAAAAGCAGCCTCAGCTACGACCTGACCCGCATTTTTGCAAACACATTTAGGTGCATTTAGGCACATCAAGTGCTTGGGCATTTGTTTATTTAATTGGCCAGAACATTAAAGTGTTACTAAACCCAGGACCCTGCATTCACTATATCTGCTCTCCCACAGTACACACAACATGGAAATGCAATTATTTTAGTAAATATAAATTACTAAACACCTTTTCACATCAGCAGTATTTAGCAGTCTTGTCACTTCTATTAGTGTCCGATTGAACACTGGTAAAAGCTTGTAGGGGGAGTAGTTTTCATTCTTCTATTATTTCCTTATGAGGCTGTATGACCCCTGACCCTCTGTCTGCACAGTGCTGATTGGCCCTGTGCTAACCACATGCACCCTCCCAAAGAAAAAGAACTAAAACTCTACGTAGCAATACACACAAAACAGAGCATGTGCAGAGTGCCTCCTAGGGCTGTATGCTATCAGTAGAAGGATTGGGGACTGTGGAAGAAGGGGAGGATCAGAGAAGACAGGATCAAACAGCCTTTTTACACAATGCAGAAGATTAACCCCTTAGGTACCAAAGTGAATATACAGTGGGGCAAAAAAGTATTTAGTCAGCCACCAATTGTGCAAGTTCTCCCACTTAAAAAGATGAGAGAGGCCTGTAATTGGCATCATAGGTAGACCTCAGCTATAAGAAACAAAATGAGAAAAAAATCCAGACAATCACATTGGCTGATTTGGAAAGAATTTATTTGCAAATTATGGTGGGAAATAAGTATTTGGTCAATATCAAAAGTTCATCTCAATACTTTGTTATATAAATTTCAACATATATCAAACGTTTCCTGTAAGTCTTCACAAGGTTGGCACACACTGTTGCTGGTATGTTGGCCCATTCCTCCATGCAGATCTCCTCTAGAGCAGTGATGTTTTGGGGCAGTCGCTGGGCAACACGGACTTTCAACTCCCTCCAAAGGTTTTCTATGGGGTTGAGATCTGGAGACTGGCTAGGCCACTCCAGGACCTCGAAATGCTTCTTACAAAGCCACTCCTTCATTGCCCGGGCGGTATGTTTGGGATCATTGTCATGTTGGAAGACCCAGACACGTTTCAGCTTCAATGCCCTTGCTGATGGAAGGAGGTTTGCACTCAAAATCTCACGATACATGGCCCCATTCATTCTGTCCTGTACATGGATCAGTCGTCCTGGTCCCTTTGTGGAGAAACAGCCCCAAAGCATGATGTAGCCACCCCCATGCTTCACAGTAGGTATGGTGTTCATTGGATGCAACTCAGCATTCTCTATCCTCCAAACACGACGAGTTGTGTTTCTACCAAACAGTTCTATTTTGGTTTCATCTGACCATATGACATTCTCCCAATCCTCTTCTGGATCATCCAAATGTCTATCAAACTTCAGACGGGCCCGGACATGTACCGGCTTAAGCAGGGGGACACGTCTGGCACTGCAGGATCTGAGTCCCTGGCGGCGTAGTGTGTTACTGATGGTAGCCTTTGTTACGTTGGTCCCAGCTCTCTGCAGGTCATTCACTAGGTCCCCCCGTGTGGTCCTGGGATTTTTGCTTACCGTTCTTGTGATCATTTTGACCCCACGGGGTGAGATCTTGCGTGGAGCCCCAGATTGAGGGAGATTATCAGTGGTCTTGTATGTCTTCCATTTTCTAATTGCCTAATTCTGCTTGCCTATTGCAGATTCAGTCTTCCCAGCCTGGTGCAGGTCTACAATTTTGTTTCTGGTGTCCTTCGACAGCTCTTTGGTCTTCACCATAGTAGAGTTTGGAGTGTGACTGTTTGAGGTTGTGGACAGGTGTCTTTTATACTGATAACAAGTTCAAACAGGTGCCATTGATACTGGTAATGAGTGCAGGACAGAGGAGCCTCTTAAAAAGGAAGGTACAGGTCTGTGAGAGACAGAAATCTTGCTTGTTTGTAGGTGACCAAATACTTATTTTCCACCATAATTTGCAAATAAATTCATAGTTGAGGTCTACCTATGATGCCAATTACAGGCCTCTCTCATCATTTTAAGTGGGAGAACTTGCACAATTGGCGGCTGACTAAATACTTTTTTGCCCTACTGTAACAAGCATGCTTTACTGCATATACAGACTGATTTTACTGTTGTGGGTTTAGTAACACTATAACTTCTTCTGGCCATTGAAATGAAAACGCAATTCAGTGCTAAACATGGCTAGCACTTATGTGACTTTAGACAAGTTTACATGCAGTTAGATGCACCAGGTGGTTTTTCTGCCCAAAAACCCCTCTCCTGAACACAGTTTTGGTGCATTCAGATTTCTGCCCCTAAACGACCCTGCCTCCAAACCCCTCTAAAAGCCTACGTGTGCATGAACACATAGGCTAACATAGAGGGGCGTTTAGGGGCAGAAAAAAAAAAGTCAAATACCTGTAAAACTGGAGTTTGATAGCTGCAGTGTGCATGAGGCCGAACACATCATCATCATCAAAAGATCGGAGTGGACAGAACATAGGCTGGAACATTGATATTTCAATGTGTTTTCATCAAACTGCTGCCTTGAATCTCAACAAGTTTAAAATTGGCACAGATTATCTGCTGGGTTTTGAATTTGTTGCCTGACATTGCAAGTTATTAAATGCAATTTAAAATGTTTTGCATATGTGATGAAATAATACAACCGGCATCCTTTTGAGAAATTACAAACACAAGCTTATAAATTGAACTGAGACAAAATATTACAGCTGCCCAAATGTTTTCAAGCAAAGCCAATTGACCGTTATACTACTTACTTCATTCTGTTAGCTTGGCTCTCTGGCTGTATAAATCACCAGTGCAGATTTCAGGAAGTCAGCATGATTTATTCTCCATAATATATTACAAACATTTGTAAAGTGTTTTCCCCTAACTATACATGGTGGCTGAGTGTTACAAGGAAAAAAAAACACATTTTATAGAAATTCCATGATGGATCATAAACTGATGCTAAATTTTACTTTTACTATTCGTTTTTTTTTTTAAATTTAACTCAGCTGAAGTCTATAGGGAGACATTTTAGATAGAGTCAATGGTGCATAAGGAAGCATAGGAAATGAAAAAAAAAAAAACACACAGTCCTAAGTTCTTACATACATTCATACATAAGTGCCAAGTTCCGTCTTCAAAGTGTTTGACACCTGCTTTGGCTCATATCCAAGAGCTTATTTCTCTATAGATGCAATTGTCATATAAACTCTATGTTATGGTCGATATTAGTATTCAAAATTATGATATTTGGGCAGCAGGTGAGAGTGATACAGAGATTTAGGGAGGTACTTTAGTGGAAACATGGGTGCAAGGAGAGGATGTAGATTGCCAAACTGCCATAAGTAGTGGATCTGGCATTAGCTAGGGTTTGAAGTAGATGAGCTAGTAGCAGAGACAGAGTTAGTGATTCTTAAAGTAGGTGGATGTTGGCTACAGAAATGTTTGCAGCAGAAGCATACTATAGCTAGTGGAGAATCGATCTGGCATTAAAGTGCACTTAGAACCAGACAATGGGAAATAAATTATTTACACATTTAACAAGCAGTAAAAGAGCTTTAAATTAGGCAATTGTACAAACCAATGGCGCATTATTAGTTGGAGCACATATATAATAATGCACCCCTATACCTTTAAGGAGGGGGTGGGCTCCCTCCATACATACCTGCCTTTAATTTATCCATTATTATATATGTGCTCCAACTTTGGAGACTCTCAAAATTTAGAGTCAGGACAGCAGCTAGGCAGCTAGGGTGCTGTGAAGTCGTCCTGAAGCTTACTCATATGCAATGGATATAAAAAATCTCCACACTCCTGTTAAAATGTCAGGTTTCTGTGATGTAAAAAAATGAGACAAAGATAAATCATTTCAGAACTTTTTCCACCTTTAATGTGACCTATAAACTGCACAACGCAATTGAAAAACAAACTGACATCGTCTAGGGAGGGAAGTAAACATAAAAAACTAAAATAATGTGGTTGCCTAAGTGTGCACACCCTCTTATAACTGGGGATCTAGCTGTGTTCAGAATTAAGAAATCACATTCAAAATCATGTTAAATAGGAGTCAGTACACACCTGCCATCATTTAATGTGCCTCTGATTAACCCCAAATAAAGTTCAGCTGTTCTTGTAGGTCTTTCCTGACATTTTCTTAGTCACGTCCTACAACAAAAGCCATGGTCCGCAGAGAGCTTCCAAAGCATTAGAGGGATCTCATTGTTAAAAGGTATCAGTCAAGAGAAGGGTACAAAAGAATTTAAAAGGCATTAGATATACCATGGAACACAATGAAAACAGTCATCGTCAAGTGGAGAAAATATGGCGCAACAGTGACATTACCAAGAAAACTGGTCTGGGAGGCTGCCAAGAGGCCTACAGCAACATTAAAGGAGCTGCAGGAATATTTGGCAAGTACTGGCTGTGTGGTACATGTGACAACAATCTCCCGCATTCTTCATATGTCTGGGCTATGGTGTAGAGTGGCAAGACGGAAGCCTTTTCTTACGAAGAAAAACATCCAAGCCTGGCTAAATTTTGCAAAAACACATATGAAGTCTCCCAAAAGCATGTGGGAAAATGTGTTATGGTCTGATGAAACCAAGGTTGAACTTTTTGGCTATAATTCCAAAAGATATGTTTGGTGCAAAAACAACACGGCACATCACCAAAAGAACACCATACCCACAGTGAAGCATGGTGGTGGCAGCATCATGCTTTGGGGCTGTTTTTCTTCAGCTGGAACTGGGGCCTTAGTCAAAGTAGAGGGAATTATGAACAATTCCAAATACCAGTCAATATTGGCACAAAACCTTCAGGCTTCTGCTGGAAAGCTGAACATGAAACTGAACCTTATCTTTCAGCATGACAGCGACCCAAAGCATACATCCAAATCAACAAAGAAATGGCTTCACCAGAAGAAGATGAAAGTTTTGAAATGTCCCAGCCAGAGCCCAGACTTGAATCCGATCAAAAATCTGTGGGGTGATCTGAAGAGGGCTGTGCACAGGAGATGCCCTCACAATCTGGAGTGTTTTTGCAAGGAAGAGTGGACAGATATTGTCTAGTCAAGGTGTGCCATGTTGATAGACTCATACCCAAAAAGACTGAGTGCTGGAATAAAATCAAAAGGTGCTTCAGCAAAGTATTAGTTTAAGGGTGTGCACGCTTATCATATTTTTTAATTTTTTTATTTTTACTTTCCTCCACCTAAAAGATTTCAGTTTGTTGTTCAACTGAGTTGTACAGTTTATAGGTTACATTAAAGGTGGAAAAAGTTCTGAAATGATTTATGTTTGTCTAATTTTTTTACATCACAGAAACCTGACATTTTAACAGGGGTGTGTAGACTTTTCATATCCACTGTATTTGTAAATGTGTGCAAACTAAACCCCTGGTTTTAACATGAACTGTTAGACAAGACAATTCATTTTGTTGCAGGCTGGCTGGTAAGTGAGCTGAGAATTTTTCTTTGTTGTTGTTTAAAGTAAGCCATCCTCGGCCTCTCTAGATTCTTGTACTATGAGGTAATTCTTTCTCAAATATCCTCAAGGACCACAATAACAAGTATAGAGTCAGGTTTAAGTTGGTTTAAAATAGTTTAGAAACACCTTTTGACTGTTTACTTTAGAGGTCTAGCAGGCTGCCAAACGTCTAGTGCAATAAAAATGAATAGGAATAAACTAAGATTTCAGTGCCTCTGTTGTAAAAGTTGAAAAGGAATTTCCTCACAATGCCTATAGCTACAGTAGTGAAAAATGACTTGTTGAAAAATTAATTTATTGGCTGTTTGGAATATGCAAACATTTTGGTGTGCATAGTCTGGATGCAGGTTTACTGCAAGCAGGAGTAGGAGTGCATGAGTTAATAGCAGCAACATAATTAACAGTGGATCTGGCATTAAGCAGGGGTTGGAGTGGAAGAGATGGTAACAGAGTTATAGTTAGCACTGGACCTGGCATTGAGAAATGTCTGGAGTGGATAGGTTAGTGGCAGAGACAAAGTTAACCCCTTGACGCCGACGTAACACAAATATGCGGCCTCACGGACCTGGGCTTTTTTCCGTGGGGCCGCATATTTGCGTACCTGTCTTTGTGTTGGGAGCGCGCCCCTCAGCGTGCTCCCAGCACCGAGACCGCGGTGTCACTGAGAGCACCGGGTCCCGTTCTAACGATCGGGACCCGGGACTCCCGGTCCCGGGTCACATGATCGCTGTGATAGCCTCTGATTGGCTATCACAGTGATCAGTCACTGTGCAGCCCGGCCCCCTTGTTTTTTTTTTCTCTCTCTCTCTATGAATGGAGAAGAGAGATACATTGTATCTCTCGAACTCCTGTCAGAGAGAAGAAAAAAAAAAGTTTGTAAAAAAAAAAAAAAAAGATAAATAAATAAATATTAAAAAAATAAAATAAAAAATAAAAAAAAATACCTAGATCAAGGTTTGATCTAGTTCAGTGCCAGGGTTAGTGTTTAGGTCAGGGTCAAGGTCAAAGGTCAGGGTCAAAGGTCAAGGTCAGGATTTAAAAAAAATTGGTATCCGTGTCAGTTAGTGTTAATGTCAGTGTCAGTTAGTGTTAGTGTGTTTTAGGTAAAAAAAAAAAAAAAAAAAAAGACAAAAACAAAATGTGCGCTATGGTTTCTGGGCTGTACTACGGGTACAAACAACAAATAACATACACATATATGGTATCGCTGCGATCGTCAAGAGCTGGAGAATTTATTTTGGGTTGCTGTTTGGTGGTAGGTTATGGTCATAACAAGAAACACATAGCTAAATTAAAAAAAAAGGATTTTTT
Source organism: Staurois parvus (assembly GCF_062004578.1). Taxonomy (NCBI): domain Eukaryota; kingdom Metazoa; phylum Chordata; class Amphibia; order Anura; family Ranidae; genus Staurois; species Staurois parvus. Next base: position 1,456,298 of record NW_028318993.1, on the reverse strand, counting down.
TTACTATTTTTGGCCAGTTTTCCTTTGATAATAAAAAAAAATCAGGAGATATCCATTACCATTTACCACCAAATGAAAGCCCAATTTGTCCTGAAAAAATCAAGGTATAATCCACCTGGATGTGCAAAGTAGTTGTGATGATATGTACGGTTTTGCTATCACATGTCAACGGTGCAGAATTGTGCTTAGGCATTTAGATTTGTTTTACCCTTAGGCGTGAAGGGGTTAATAATGGATTTGGCATTAGGCGGGCTTGGAGTTAATAAGCAGCATGATGTACTAAGTAGAAGATCTGGCATTAGAAAGAAAAGGGGTGGGGTGGTATTTTCCACCTGGCAACATGGCATCTCTAAGAACATGGATCCTTACGTAACATGATATTAAACATACCTTGTGCAATTGGGCCTGTTAAGTGGATAAGTGGCAAAGATAGACTGCCTGTATTATTAACACTAAACACCTAACTCCAACCAAGACTTATTTCATTTTTTGTGGGGAAAGTCAGAACCTCTCAGAGATTTTTATTGCTTTGTAAGTCTCTAGTGGGTACACAGACAACAATAAAAACCTGACAGAGGTGTTCATGCTTCCTTGTGCTTAAAAAAGTATTAATGTCTTTGCTTGGGAACAATATTCTGTGCCATTCCTGACTTTTTTTTGGGTGGGGGATCTCTTTAATGGCCATACAGAGATGAATAAAAAATGTCATCAATGTTTTAACTTTTCCCTACTCTAATTGGTTCCTGTTGAAATTGGCCCTAGTCTGTGTATGTATGAATGTGAGCCTGGAGGGATGCGAGTTATGCTTAATTTTATATAACAGCAACAGTGGACAGGCAGCTCCAAGCAATGGGAGAAATTGGCTCAAGATAGAAGTGCAATATGGAGCCCATTGGATTTGAAAAAGCCTGAGGGGTCTTGGTGGATTACTTCTCTAATATTGCTGTAGCAAGATTAGTGCATGGTGCAAATCTTATATCTTGGTATTAATATTATATTCATTGCAGTAGAAAAGAACAAGCTGTGTGACTTTAGGTTTGCTTCAGGTTCTGACATCTGAGAAATTTGCTTGGATTGCCAATATTGTCATATTAGAACTGTGGAACCTGCAGTCTTTATCAAATTATTATTATTATACAGTGTTTATATAGCGCCAAAGGGTTTGCTCAGCGCTGTACATTAGCAAGGGGGACAGAACATGAGACAATACAGTACAATACAATACACGAGGGGTTCGAGGGCCCTGCTCTTTTGAGCTTACAATCTAGGAAGGAGGGGATAGTGGTACAGGAGGAAGTGGCTGTGGGGGATGGAGTGGTAGGAGGAGTGGAGGAGATCGGTTGTTAGGTGAGGGTGGGGTAGGCTTCCCTGAAGAGATGGGTTTTCAGGGTGCACCTGAAGGTGAGGAGGGTAGGTGACAGTTTGATGGATTGGGGTAGGGAGTTCCGGAGGATGGTGGAAGTCCTGGAGTCGGGCGTGGGAGGAGGAGACCAGGGAGCTAGAGAGTAGGAGGTCTTGTGAGGAGCGAAGGGCACGGGTAGGGTGGTATTTGGGTATCAGGTCAGTGAGGTAGTTTGGGGCAGTGTTGTGAATGGCTTTGTATGTCAGAGTTAGTAATTTGAATTTAATGTGTTGGGCAATCGGGAGCCAGTGAAGGGATTGGCAGAGGGGGGTGGCAGATGTGGAGCGGTTGGTGAGGTGGATGAGTCTATCCGCTGAGTTCAGGATAGACTGGAGTGGGGATAGCATTTGTTTGGGTAGGCCAATGAGAAGGGAGTTGCAGTAGTCCAGGCGTGAGATAATGAGGGAGTGTACGAGTTGTTTAGCAGTGTCTGGGGTGAGGAATGTACGTATCTTGGAGATGTTGCGGAGGTGGAGCCTGCATGACTTTGATAGTGATTGGACATGAGGTTGGAAGGAAAGGTTTGAGCCCAGGGTGACACCCAGGACTTTGGCGTGTGGGGTGGGATTGATGGTGGCGTTGCTAGTCGTGATGGAGAGGATGGGGGGGGGGGGCGCGGGCTGGGGGGAAAACTAGGAGCTCGGTTTTGGACAGGTTTAACTTGAGGAAATGGAGCTAAATCCAGTCTGATATGTCGTACAGGAGGTGCGCGATGCCGGCGGAGAGAAAGGGGGTGAGGTGAGGTTTGGAGAGGTAAATTTGTGTGTCAGCGGCATAGAGGTGATAGTTGAAGCCATGGAAGTGTATCAGTTTGCCAAGGGAGGAGGTGTAGATGGAGAAGAGGAGGGGTCCGAGGACAGAACAAATGCATAATACAATGTACAGTACAATAAATGTTTACTTTTCTTTCACACCAGCACAGACATAACTCACATACTCAGAATGGACTTCTCAATGAGCTTTAAGATTTTAGATACATAAATATGGCTACTTCATTGTGTACTTGCAGAGCAGAGAAAATTTCATTTGATCCTTTATGCAACTGGCATGGCAAGCACTAACATTATCAAGACAATTCAGGCAGTGACTGGGGCAGATTATTTACTATTGATTTAGTATTGGAATTTATATAATGGAACACTATATAGTAGTAAATATTTGGTTAGGGCAGTTTTTTTTTTTTTGGTTAAAGCAGGTCCTCCCTGGAACCTCTGCCACAGTGTGTAAGTATGCACATCATATTTGAAAATTATGGCACACTTACCTTGTAATGTGCTGCAATATCCATAATCTCTTTGGTCACCGCATCATCAGAGCTTTCATCTTCTTCCCATCTTCTTTTGTACTCGGCTGTCTTCATCTTACTTGAACTGAATGTATTATTTATTCATTTTTAAGTATTAATGTATTCATGTTTTGATTTTTTTTCTATAATTATTATTTCTTTTTTCTATTGGTTGAACTATATTGACTTGTGTCTTTTTTCAACTCAACTATGTAGCTACTGTATGTAACTGGCCGGATCGGGATAACATAAATCGCACGCATGTACAGTCAGGTCCATAAATATTGGGACATCGACACAATTCTAACATTTTTGGCTCTATACACCACCACAATGGATTTGAAATGAAACGAACAAGATGTGCTTTAACTGCAGACTGTCAGCTTTAATTTGAGGGTATTTACATCCAAATCAGGTGAACGGTGTAGGAATTACAGTTTGCATATGTGCCTCCCACTTGTTAAGGGACCAAAAGTAATGGGACAATTAGCTTCTCAGCTGTTCCATGGCCAGGTGTGTGTTATTCCTCATTATCCCAATTACAATGAGCAGATAAAAGGTCCAGAGTTAATTTCAAGTGTGCTATTTGCATTTGGAATCTGTTGCTGTCAACTCTCAAGATGAGATCCAAAGAGCTGTCACTATCAGTGAAGCAAGCCATCATTAGGCTGAAAAAACAAAACAAACCCATCAGAGAGATAGCAAAAACATTAGGTGTGGCCAAAACAACTGTTTGGAACATTCTTAAAAAGAAGGAACGCACCGGTGAGCTCAGCAACACCAAAAGACCCGGAAGACCACAGAAAACAACTGTGGTGGATGACCGAAGAATTCTTTCCCTGGTGAAGAAAATACCCTTCACAACAGTTGGCCAGATCAAGAACACTCTCCAGGAGGAAGGTGTATGTGTGTCAAAGTCAACAATCAAGAGAAGACTTCACCAGAGTGAATACAGAGGGTTCACCACAAGATGTAAACCATTGGTGAGCCTCAAAAACAGGAAGGCCAGATTAGAGTTTGCCAAACGACATCTAAAAAAGCCTTCATAGTTTTGGAACAACATCCTATGGACAGATGAGACCAAGATCAACTTGTACCAGAGTGATGGGAAGAGAAGAGTATGGAGAAGGAAAGGAACTGCTCATGATCCTAAGCATACCACCTCATCAGTGAAGCATGGTGGTGGTAGTGTCATGGCGTGGGCATGTATGGCTGCCAATGGAACTGGTTCTCTTGTATTTTTTGATGATGTGACTGCTGACAGAAGCAGCAGGATGAATTCTGAAGTGTTTTGGGCAATATTATCTGCCCATATTCAGCCAAATGCTTCAGAACTCATTGGACGCCGCTTCACAGTGCAGATGGACAATGACCCAAAGCATACTGCAAAAGCAACCAAAGAGTTTTTTAAGGGAAAGAAGTGGAATGTTATGCAATGGCCAAGTCAATCACCTGACCTGAATCCGATTGAGCATTCATTTCACTTGCTGAAGACAAAACTGAAGGGAAAATGCCCCAAGAACAAGCAGCATCTGAAGACAGTTGCAGTAGAGGCCTGGCAGAGCATCACCAGGGATGAAACCCAGCATCTGGTGATGTCTATGCATTCCAGAATTCAGGCTGTAATTGACTGTAAAGGATTTGCAACCAAGTATTAAAAAGTGAAAGTTTGATTTATGATTATTATTCTGCCCATTACTTTTGGTCCCTCAACAAGTGGGAGGCACATATGCAAACTGTTGTAATTCCTACACTGTTCACCTGATTTGGATGTAAATACCCTTAAATTAAAGCTGACAGTCTGCAGTTAAAGCACATCTTGTTCGTTTCATTACAAATCTATTGTGGTGGTGTATAGAGCCAAAAATGTTAGAATTGTGTCGATGTCCCAATATTTATGGACCTGGCTGTACATGGGAGTTAATTCATCCCGACACCTTGCACTTATTCCCAGCTTCTGTAAGATGCACACTGAGCTGTATATGCACGGCTATCAGTATACAAATTGTAAAAAATGGCTAGAAGGCAGGGGAAAGAAAAGATATACATAGTCTCCTCTACTATAAATATTTGTCTGGTAGCAGTTTTTTACTTTGCAGGTTTATTTCTGCTTTAAAGAGTTTAGGTTGTCTGTTCATGGAAAATAATAGCTTGTGTTCAATGTTTCTAGGTAAATTCCTTCAATAATGTGAGCTTAGTATAGTAGATTTATGTAGAAAAAGACAGACCTTGACATTTTGATAATTATTCCATAGAGATTGTGGATATTGTGTGAGGTTCTGGGGTCAAGTCACTATGTAGACTTTCTTCTCTAGTTTTGTATAGAACTTCTGTCAGGTTTTTACTGTTGTCTGTGTCCCACAAAGGAAATTCACCCTCCCTGTTTGTCCTGCTGATCATCAGACCATGTCAGTGGGACAAAAAAAGATGGGAGATTTTACAGCTGGCACTAGAAGAGGAGTTGAGAAAAAGAGTTCCAATGTAAACACCTGTTATGCCAACAATTGTCTAATGATGGCCTTACACCTGTAGAATTTTGGTTGAACCTTCAGATGCAAAAGTATAATCATTTGACATTTTAATGGTGTCTTCATGGACTCCATGCCATGTCAGTTTCTCAATTTTCATAAAAGGAATGATCCACTTCCAGGAGGAAGAGTGGGAGTGAGATATATATGTAGGGATGGGGTGCTATCAACAACCCGAAGAACCAAGAAGTTTGTCTCGTAGTGATAGAGATGGGGCAAGAGGCAGCCTTGGAGGAAGGTGTCTCGTGTCATGCGTTATGCATATGTGGATTGGGTTTTTTGATCATGATGTGGCATGAGAACAATGTGAAGATAGGTATAGTGGATAAATGAGTAAGTACATTTAGGTAGGGGGCATCACTAGGTAACGAACATCAATCACACATTGTGTAGAGGTATGACGTGCGTTTGGGATTACCAGGTAGTTACCTCAAGAGTAGAGCTAATAGCTCATGTATCAAGCTTTCAGTCCTGTGAGTGTTCTCGTTGCTCTGACGTGGAAAAGGTTCTGGTAATGTATAGATGCCATTTCCGATCAAAGGAGTCAGCTTTGCGAATACAAGATGATAATAGGTAAAGTTTCTCCGTATGAAGGAGGTAGTTGAGATCTTGTTTAATATCCGATATGGATGGAGGTGTAGTTGAGACCAATTTTTTTAATATAGCTCTTCTTGTGACCATAAAGCAGGTTGATAACCATGGTTTATTTTTCCTCAAAATTGTGAGCTGTGAGTGGGAGAGGTACAAGGATGTGTGATCCAAGTAGCCAAAGAGAAGAATAACGAGTCTTTAGTCAGCTATATGTTGGTGATAAATGCTGCAAAGCGGTTTACATGGTCCCAAAAATTGGATATGTGAGGAAAAAGCCAGAATCTATGTTTGAGGGAAGGCATATGACAATTGCAGAGCAGACAATGGGATATGGACAGATTAAGTTTAGAAAAGGAACAAGGCATGTAAGCACGGTGCATAATCTTCAGTTGTTGCTGACGCCAGAATTTGTTTGTTATGAAGGCACAGGTGGTGTTAAATCCCATTAGTATTTGGTCTACTGTGATTGCGTTGTGGAAGTCTTTGACCCAAGAAGCTGTTGACGAGTTATCTAAGGGTTTTCCATAGTGTAGATTTAGTGGGGTGTAGATATTCGATATCTTAAACTTTTATCTTTTCATTAGAGTATCAATCAAAGAATTGCAAATCCGGATGGTTTTATCAGTAACAATGGTTTTCACATAGTTCAGTACTTGCAGAATATAGATGAAGTGATGTGAGGGTAGGCTGAGGTTCCGCAAGGTATGGTGGATAGACATAGGTAAGCTAGAAGAAGTATCAAATAGTTGTACTACATTTACAAGATCATGCGTGACCCATGTTGCATATGCTGCATATTGTTGCGAGAGAGGAAAAGATGGATTGTTGTGAATTGGAAGGTAACAGGATACCCATGGGGAAACCCCTAGCTTACATTTGACTTCTCTCCATGCTATAAGGGTGTCAAGTATAAGTGAATTATGTTTTAGATGAGGTGGGAGTGAGTTAACATTGCAGTGTAGTGTTGCAGCTAAACTAAATGGGTGAACCATGTCTGTTTCGAGCTGGTAGTTGGAGTATTTGGATGACTGGGTTAACCAGTCTAAGCAGACTCGTAATAAGCAGGAGAGATTGTATACCCTATTGGGCAGCCCAGCCCCCCCTTCGCTTCTTGGAAGATAAAGTTTGTGTAGGGCTATGCGTGAGCGGTGCCCCTTCCAGAGGAATTTGAATATTGTTTTATTTAGTTTTGTTATGTCCCCATGCCTGAAAAGGAGTGGGATGGTCTGAAGAGGGTACAAGAGTTTTGGGAAGCTGACCATTTTGAATAAATGTGATCTTCCAAGAAGTGATAGCGGTAGATCTTTCCAGATCTCGATTTCTCCTATGATCCTATCTATTGCTGGTGTGAAATTAAGCGTGTATAGTGTTGAGGAAAGCTTCCCTATCTTTATGCCAAGATATGTAATATGGCTTTTGGCTAGCTTAAATGAGGCCCAATGAGGAGTTCTAGCATCGTATAAGGGGAGTATTTCACTTTTGGAAAAGTTTATGCAGAGACCGGAACAGTGCCAGAAATCTGAGAATATATCACGTATGTGGGGTATATCCAGGTCTGGATTTGAAGTAAAAATTAGTATGTCATCTTCGAATAGCGTGATGCGTAGGTCTTGTTGACCTATCTTAATTCCATGCAGTTGGGATTTAAATAGTAAGAAGTGTGCTAGTGGTTCCAGGGCTAAATTGAATAGGAGGGGGAACAAGGGACAGCCTTGTCTTGTCCCCTTGTGCAAGTAAATAGGGTTGGATATGTGCCCTGCCGCTATGACTTGGGCCATGGGTGTGGAGTACATTGATTGGATCAAGTGCACAAAGGGGCCTGAAAAGCCAAATTTCTGTAAAACGAATTGTAGCCAGGTGAAATTCACATTATTGAAAGCCTTCTCGGCATCAAGGGATATGATCGCTAGATCATGGTGTGGGTTGCGTTGGTTTAGTACAGCTAGAACTTTGCGAATATTAAAGGCAGCCAATCTTCCCTGTATGAAACCTGCTTTGGATGGGTGGATGAGAGATGGTAGAATGGTGGCCAGTCTGTTTGCTATTATTTTTGACATTATTTTAGCGCCTAGATTCAAAAGGGAAATTGGCCGATAGGAGCCTGGGTCCTTACCTTTTCTTTGATATCAATTTTATATGTGCTTGGAAGCCCGATGGGATGTAGTCACTAGAGATGAGCGAATCGAACCAGGCGAACCGGAATTCGAGTCGAATTTCAGGAAATATTCGATTCGCGGCGAAACCGAAATTTTGCCTACTTCGGGTGCGCGAATCGAAAATTTCCCGATCAGCCGGCAAAAGTGTCCCTGCAGTGAGCTCCGCTATTTCTGACAGTTCTCTGACAGAAGGAACACATGTTTAGCGGTTGAAACATTGTATCTATTAGTTTACATTTAGGATACAGATGTTTCAACCACTGTTCATGTGAAGAAGCTGTGAGAGAACTGTCAGAAATAGAGGAACTCTGCACATACACTTTTTGCCGGCTTGGAATTATTCTTCTTTTCATCCTACTTCTTCTTCTTCTTCATCTTCATCCTCAGAAGAAGAGGATGAGGATGAGGATGAAGAAGTAGGATGAAAAGAAGAATAATTCCAAGCCGGCAAAAAGTGTATGTGCAGAGTTCCTCTATTTCTGACAGTTCTCTCACAGCTTCTTCACATGTACAGCGGTTGAAACATCTGTATCCTAAATGGAAACTAATAGATACAAATTGTATCTATTAGTTTCCATTTAGGATACAGATGTTTCAACCGCTGTACATGTGAAGAAGCTGTGAGAGAACTGTCAGAAATAGAGGAACTCTGCACATACACTTTTTGCCGGCTTGGAATTATTCTTCTTTTCATCCTACTTCTTCTTCTTCTTCTTCTTCATCCTCATCCTCATCCTCTTCTTCTGAGGATGAGGATGAAGAAGAAGAAGAAGCAGTAGGATGAAAATAAGAATAATTCCAAGCCGGCAAAAAGTGTATGTGCAGAGTTCCTCTATTCTGCAGATACACTTAGAGGAGCTCTGCACATACACTTTTTGCCTGTTTGGAATTAATCTTATTTTCATCCTACTTCTTCTTCTTCTTCTTCTTCTTTATCCTCATCCTCAGAAGAAGAAGAAGAGGATGAAGAAGAAGAAGAAGAAGTAGGATGAAAATAAGAATAATTGCAAGCCGGCAAAAAGTGTATGTGCAGAGTTCCTCTATTCTGCAGATACACTTAGAGGAGCTCTGCACATACACTTTTTGCCGGCTTGGAATTAATTTTATTTTCATCCTACTTCTTCTTCTTCTTCTTCTTCTTCATCCTCATCCTCATCCTCAGAAGAAGAAGAAGAGGATGAGGATGAGGATGAAGAAGAAGAAGAAGAAGAAGAAGTAGGATGAAAATAAGAATAATTCCAAGCCGGCAAAAAGTGTATGTGCAGAGCTCCTCTAAGTGTATCTGCAGAGCTCTTCTAAGTGTATCTGCAGAATAGAGGAACTCTGCACATACACTTTTTGCCGGAAACCGCTGTATGGAGGGAATGTCATGGAACTGTCAGAAATAGACTATTAATGACAGTTCTGGGACTGTCCTTCCATACAGCGGTTGAAACATTGTATGTATTTGTTTCCATAAATGGATCCATTTATGGAAACAAATACATACAATGTTTCAACCGCTGTATGGAAGGACAGTCCCAGAACTGTCATAAATAGTCTATTTCTGACAGTTCTATGACATTCCCTCCATACAGCGGTTGAAACAGCTGTATGGAGTGAATGTCCCAGAACTGTCAGAAATAGACTATTTATGACAGTTCTGGGACATTCACTCCATACAGCGGTTGAAACATTGTATCTATTTTTTTCAATAAATGACATTCTGCAGATACACTTAGAGGAGCGCTGCAGATACACTTTTTGCCGGCTTGGAATTATTCTTATTTTCATCCTACTTCTTCTTTTTCTTCTTATGAGGATGAGGATGAAGAAGAAGAAGTAGGATGAAAATAAGATTAATTCCAAGCCGGCAAAAAGTGTATCTGCAGCGCTCCTCTAAGTGTATCTGCAGAATGTCATTTATGGAAAAAAATAGATACAATGTTTCAACCGCTGTATGGAGTGAATGTCCCAGAACTGTCATAAATAGTCTATTTCTGACAGTTCTGGGACATTCACTCCATACAGCTGTTTCAACCGCTGTATGGAGGGAATGTCATAGAACTGTCAGAAATAGACTATTTATGACAGTTCTGGGACTGTCCTTCCATACAGCGGTTGAAACATTGTATGTATTTGTTTCCATAAATGGATCCATTTATGGAAACAAATACATACAATGTTTCAACCGCTGTATGGAAGGACAGTCCCAGAACTGTCATAAATAGTCTATTTCTGACAGTTCTATGACATTCCCTCCATACAGCGGTTGAAACAGCTGTATGGAGTGAATGTCCCAGAACTGTCAGAAATAGACTATTTATGACAGTTCTGGGACATTCACTCCATACAGCGGTTGAAACATTGTATCTATTTTTTTCCATAAATGACATTCTGCAGATACACTTAGAGGAGCGCTGCAGATACACTTTTTGCCGGCTTGGAATTATTCTTATTTTCATCCTACTTCTTCTTTTTCTTCTTATGAGGATGAGGATGAAGAAGAAGAAGTAGGATGAAAATAAGATTAATTCCAAGCCGGCAAAAAGTGTATCTGCAGCGCTCCTCTAAGTGTATTTGCAGAATGTCATTTATGGAAAAAAATAGATACAATGTTTCAACCGCTGTATGGAAGGACAGTCCCAGAACTGTCATAAATAGTCTATTTCCGACAGTTCTGGGACATTCACTCCATACAGCTGTTTCAACCGCTGTATGGAGGGAATGTCATAGAACTGTCAGAAATAGACTATTAATGACAGTTCTGGGACTGTCCTTCCATACAGCGGTTGAAACATTGTATGTATTTGTTTCCATAAATGAATCCATTTATGGAAACAAATACATACAATGTTTCAACCGCTGTATGGAAGGACAGTCCCAGAACTGTCATAAATAGTCTATTTCTGACAGTTCTATGACATTCCCTCCATACAGCGGTTGAAACAGCTGTATGGAGTGAATGTCCCAGAACTGTCAGAAATAGACTATTTATGACAGTTCTGGGACATTCACTCCATACAGCGGTTGAAACATTGTATCTATTTTTTTCCATAAATGACATTCTGCAGATACACTTAGAGGAGCGCTGCAGATACACTTTTTGCCGGCTTGGAATTATTCTTATTTTCATCCTACTTCTTCTTTTTCTTCTTATGAGGATGAGGATGAAGAAGAAGAAGTAGGATGAAAATAAGATTAATTCCAAGCCGGCAAAAAGTGTATCTGCAGCGCTCCTCTAAGTGTATCTGCAGAATGTCATTTATGGAAAAAAATAGATACAATGTTTCAACCGCTGTATGGAGTGAATGTCCCAGAACTGTCATAAATAGTCTATTTCTGACAGTTCTGGGACATTCACTCCATACAGCTGTTTCAACCGCTGTATGGAGGGAATGTCATAGAACTGTCAGAAATAGACTATTAATGACAGTTCTGGGACTGTCCTTCCATACAGCGGTTGAAACATTGTATGTATTTGTTTCCATAAATGGATCCATTTATGGAAACAAATACATACAATGTTTCAACCGCTGCATGGAAGGACAGTCCCAGAACTGTCATTAATAGTCTATTTCTGACAGTTCCATGACATTCCCTCCATACAGCGGTTGAAACAGCTGTATGGAGTGAATGTCCCAGAACTGTCAGAAATAGACAGAAACTGTCACAGAACTGTCCTTCTTCTCATCCTTCTTCTTCTCATCCTTCTTCTCATCCTTCTTCTCATCCTTCTCCTTCTTCTCATCCTTCTCCTTCTTCTCATCCTTCTCCTTCTCCTTCTTCTCATCCTTCTTCTCCTTCTTCTCATCCTTCTCCTTCTTCTCATCCTTCTCCTTCTCCTTCTTCTCATCCTTCTCCTTCTCCTTCTTCTCATCCTTCTCCTTCTCCTCATCCTTCTCCTTCTCCTCATCCTTCTCCTTCTCCTTCTTCTCATCCTTCTCCTTCTCCTTCTTCTCATCCTTCTCCTTCTCCATCTTCTCATCCTTCTCCTTTTCCTTCTTCTCATCCTTCTCCTTCTCCTTCTCCTTCTTCTCATCCTTCTCCTTCTTCTCATCCTTCTCCTTCTTCTCATCCTTCTCCTTCTCCTTCTTCTCATCCTTCTCCTTCTTCTCATCCTTCTCCTTCTTCTCATCCTTCTTCTTCTCATCCTTCTCCTTCTCCTCATCCTTCTCCTTCTCCTCATCCTTCTCCTTCTCCTCATCCTTCTCCTTCTTCTCATCCTTCTCCTTCTCCTTCTTCTCATCCTTCTCCTTCTCCTTCTTCTCATCCTTCTCCTTCTCCATCTTCTCATCCTTCTCCTTCTCCTTCTTCTCATCCTTCTCCTTCTTCTCATCCTTCTCCTTCTCCTTCTTCTCATCCTTCTCCTTCTTCTCATCCTTCTCCTTCTTCTCATCCTTCTCCTTCTCCTTCTTCTCATCCTTCTCCTTCTCCTTCTTCTCATCCTTCTCCTTCTCCTTCTTCTCATCCTTCTCCTTCTTCTCATCCTTCTCCTTCTCCTTCTCCTTCTCTTTCCTCATCTCCAAGGGCATTTAAATTAAAGGTACAGTGTTCTGCACTAATTTAAAGGCTCTCTGAAGCCTAGAAACCCTTTTTATAAGTCATCTTCGTAGCGAAGAAATTCGCATCGAATCGAATTTCACACTGGAATTCGCCGAATCAGCCGAATCGAATTTTTGAGAAATTCGCTCATCTCTAGTAGTCACCTTCTTCCTGGATTTTGTGGTATACTAATTGTAGAGTTGGAGTAATTGTTTTGACTGTAAGTTTGTAAAATTCTGTGGTGTAACTGTCGGGGCCAGGGGCTTTACCATCGGCCAATGAGTGGATCGCCGTGATGATGTCTTCCGATGTTATCGGGGCATTAAGGGTTTGTAGTGCAGTTGGGTTAACTTGCGGGAGGGTAAGTTGTTCCAAAAAAGTGTTGGCATGTGTAATGTTTATAGGATCTGGGCCGTATAATTGAGCGTAGAATCATTCTAAGATAGATATAATATCTTCTGGTGTGTCTTTGAGGGAGCCTTGAGAGTCCTTCAAGACTGTGAAATGAGTTGGAGTAAATGGTTTTTTACATAGGCGAGCTAGTAGTTTGCCCGGCTTGTTGCCAAATTTGTGGTATTGGAGGTCGAGATAGGAATTTGTGTACTGATTCTTGGGCTGATGCCCAAGTATCGATTGGTTTTTTGCCTCCAGCCAAATTTTCCTGTTTTCATGCGAGTTTAATTCTGTCAGGTTCCTTTGAGCCTGTCCTAAATGTGCACTAGCTTCTTTGAATTAGTGTAATAGTTTCTTTTTATAGGTGGATGTGAATGCTATTATTCTGCCCCTGAGCACCACTTTGCCTGTTTCCCAAAACAGGTTAGGGGTGTTTTGATGTGAATTATTAGTGGATATAAAATCTGCCCAGGCTGTAGGATAGATCTTGGTTGTTTGCCAAGTAGGATGGGAAGCGCCAGATTCTAGGAGGGCGAGTTGTGTCAAGATGCTTCAGCGAGATTGAGATCGGGGTATGATCAGAGATGGCCATGTCATGAATGGCGGACCCGGTGATGTGGTTTAAGGAAACAGAATTGCAAAAAAAGCAATCGATTCTGGACAGTGTATGATGGACATGGGAGTAAAAACTGTAGTCTTTTCCATCTGGGTGAGTCACCAGATGTCTGTTAGCCGTAGCGCCTCTACAAAATTAGCTAACAGTGTGGGAGCGGTGGGCGCACAGTGAAGAGACGACCAGAGTCAGTCGTTGGTTTTGGATTTATCTTCCTGCCAGTTCATTTAGGAGTTGAAATCTCCTCCTATAATGAGGGGAAGGTGGACATAATTCGATATCCGTGAGGACATTGATTGAAAAAATTGTTTAGTGGGAGAGTTGGGAGCGTAAATGTTAGTGAGTACTAGGTTGCTAGAACCCAGTATAATGTGTGATGTGACGAAACATCATCAGTTTCGGTGGAAATAACTTCAAGGGAGAGCTGCTTGTGTATAAGTATGAGTACTCCTGCTTTGCCTTTAATCGACAGGGATCCTAGCACCTGATCCACCCACAACGTTTTCATGCATGTGTGAAGTCTGCCTGGATCAGATGGGTTTCTTGGATAGGGCTATGTCTGCTTTTAGTCGCTTCAAGTAGCGTAGGATAGCCATGTGTTTGTGGGGTGATCTTAGGCCTTTGACGTTCCAGGAAACTATGCATATCATTGTAAAAAATTGACTGAGGTGTAGCTGAGGGTATAGCAAATATGATTTTGTGATGTGTCCCTCCCTACCCAGATCCTAGGTGCAAGTACTGACTGGGGTTGGTAACTCTCTTGTGGTGGCTTAGGTTCTTTAGGGAAATAAGGTAGATTAAGAAGATAGAAAAACATAGAGAAAGGCATACAGTGGACCCAACGTGGTCTGTTGGAAAGACAAAATATACAACAAACCAATGCAATAGTTTGGACTGTACATTTTTCCACATGGTACTCCTTTACTACGACCAGCGTAACCAGAGAATTCAAAGAAATTAACGCGCCATGGGAGTATAGCTGTTTTGTGGTAGAGAACCTCCCATCGGGTAACTCCTTTAGTCAGAGTGGAATCTAGGGTTCCAATATCTCATAGGTTTTTGTGTGTTCGGAGTATGAAGGACCATGGGGAACATGGAAAACATTCCAGATAACATATTGAAACTTATGTCAACAACTTGAACAGCATGTATCATAGAGAAAGGCAACTTGAGGTAAGGATATGTCTTCTGACGCAGAACAGTTAAACTTTGACATCTCTTAAAGAGATGGAGTAAAAGTTAAAGATTTGGCATCCTGGAGGTCTTTGAAAAGTGCACTAGATGCTAGAGTAGAAGCGAGGTCATGGAGGCCATAGCTTTCTAGAGTGTTGGTTCACTGGTTGCCTTTTTAGAGGGTCTTTACAGGGGCTGCGTTGATCCCTGGGGCCCGTGTCCCAGATGGGTTGTCGGGAGTTTGGCGAGGCGTTTGCTTCTCTTAGGTGGGTCTGCAGGAAATGTGAAGCTTCCTCTGGGTGAGTGAAGGCTTTGGATTCTCCTGTGTTTGTGGTAAGCCGTAATATAGCAGGATAAGCAAGAGTAAATTTAAAGCCTTTTTGGTGTAGGGAAGCGCAGATGGTTTGAAAGGCTTTCCGTTTACGTGACAATTCTTCTGAGTAATTTGTGAATAAAACCAATTTATGGCCTTCTATGTGTAGAGAGCGGGAGTTGCAGAATGAGTTGAGGATAGCCACTCTATCTGCGTAGTTGAGGTATTTGGCAATCACAGACCGTGGCATGTGTCTGTCATTAGATGGTGCGCCTAAGCGGTGTGCTCTTTCCACCTGGCATAGCGAGGCTAGGCCCAGGGCCGCAGGAGTGTGTGTGGTACAGAGATCCAAAAGGGCTATTGTTCTGTAAAATTCAGGGAGTCCTATAATGCACAAATTGTTTCTAAACGAGCTGTTTTCTAAATCGTCCAATTTTTTCAAAATGGTTTGTTGCGTACGCGCAACTTGGTGTGCCCCCGCTTGAACAGAATGGATTTAATCCTCCAAATCAGAAAGCTGCTGTTCTGTTTCAGATAAACATTTTGCATGGTCACCCAGATCTTTTCTAAGTTGTTCTATGCCCATTGACACTGCTCTGTCCACAGCTAGGGTGATAGTAGGTGAGAGTAGGGTAGCAACAGCCTGTGCTATTTTTTCATATTGATCTGCCTGGATATGATTGTCAGATTGTGCTGAGACTGCTGGAGTCTGTGTCTCTGGCATACCTGGGAGGAGCCGGCAACAGGTACCGGTCCATGCGAGGGGGTTGCCGGGGTGGCGGGAGAGCGATCTCAGGGCTCATGGTGGGTGTTCCAGAAGCAGGGAGCCGTGTTTGTATGCTGGGGGATCCAAAGCCGCGAGTCCATCGTCCCTTACATGCGGCGCAAGAACAGGAAGTACAATTTTAATGGTTAGAAAATTGTTTGCTCTTTTTAGATTTGACAAAAAAAATTTCATACTTGTCTTTTGATTTTTTGCTCACTCTTAGATGATTATCAAATTGTCTCCTTTAACTCTTAGATATGTTCTAAAAATAACAATTTTCCAATGAAATTTTACAGGCATTTGGCTGGCTTAAAGGAAGGAATACCATTCACTTTAGAGAGAGAGATTTCTCATCACTTCCTGTTGCAGGACAAGAAGTGAAGGAAAATCTCCCCAACGGACACTTATAAGAGTTTCTAAAGATGCCCTAGTTTGATAGGATCCGGGCAATACTACCTCTGCTGGCTTAAAGGAAGGAATACCATTCACTTTAGAGAGAGAGATTTCTCATCACTTCCTGTTGCAGGACAAGAAGTGAAGGAAAATCTCCCCAACGGACACTTATAAGAGTTTCTAAAGATGCCCTAGTTTGATAGGATCCGGGCAATACTACCTCTGCAGTTTTATGTTAGCTGCCATTTAAAATCACCAGTTAAAATGACCAGTTACCGGGGCAAACAAAGTCAAAGTAAGGTCAAAACTGACCAGCGTATTTGCCAACAGTGAAAATAATAAAGCCTATTGGACCAACCTGACAACCAGGCTGCTGTCACTTCCAAATGAAAAGGTTAACAATGGCAACCAAATTTGCTCAGTAAAGGTTCCCATTAATCTATCATGAGAGAAACATGTTGGCTGCCATTGCTATCCTCTGCTTTAAAAAGTGTCTGGCTTTCATGCTGACCCTTTTGTTTTAATACTTACTGACCTGGAACAGGCATGCAATCCATATGTTCTGACCTTTCTTTGACTTTCCATATCTGCATACTTGTTTCAGGTTAATGACTAAAAAAATATTGAAACCAATGGGTCATCAGACGTTGGTCAGCAATGGCAAAGGAAATGCTGGCCAAGCAGTTAGCTGATACTTTTACATATCCACTATATCCATAAATTTAAAGAACTTTGTGAAATTATAAACATGTTTTAATCCAAGCACATACACCTGTAAAGAAGTGTGTACATACTTACCAAGGTTCCAGAGAACAAATAATGGAACTTCGGATATACCACTGGGAACAGATACATGGAACAAATAAAAAAAACACATTATTATTATTATACAGGATTTATATGGCGCCAACAGTAGGGGGGAGGAAGTTGTGGGGAACATAGTCCCTCTATGATTTCCTTCAGTCACCTGGGAGCAGCTGTCTGATTAAACAGGGTACCCCATGTGACCTGTGGCCATCTTAGGCAGGGTAGAGCTTATTAAAGTCCCTTGCCCCCTGAATTGCCATGCATTGTGCGAGTGGGTAATGTAGAGAAAGAGTTCCTGTCTGTAAGGTTGCATTCACACTTCACGCTCAAACTTAAAAAATGAATTGCTCTCTATTGCGCTTGTTCACGTGGTCAGGTGTAAACAGGCATCATAAAGAACAATTGATTTTTTAAGTTTGAGCTTTTTTGGAGCTTCGAGCTTCA
Organism: Staurois parvus; assembly: GCF_062004578.1. Lineage (NCBI taxonomy): Eukaryota > Metazoa > Chordata > Amphibia > Anura > Ranidae > Staurois > Staurois parvus. Next base: position 1,438,910 of record NW_028318993.1, on the reverse strand, counting down.
AGCTACAAAATGCTCAAGTGTGAATGCAGCCTTGAGGATAGCATTCATGGCAGTGAAAGGTTCTGGAGGATTAGAGAAAGCGCAAGGACTATGCATGCCAGGAAGCCTTCCATTTGGGTTGGACCGGCCAGGCTGCATTCCCACTCTTTGTTGCTGGTGCTGTCCGCATCATTCAAGCTACTGAGTCACTGCTGTTAATTCTGTAGGTGGCTCTGGGCAGAAGTGTTCACCCACTGGGCCTGTTTGTACCTTGTTGGAGCTTTTACAATACATAGTTCACATTACTCGGCCTCTGTAGGAACCCTGGTGCTGTAACACCATGCTGCACCCTGCTCACATACTTCTGTGCACTGGGACAGTGTTAAGCAAGGTGGATGGCAGGGAGGGTAAGTAAGTACACTCTTCTTTACAGGTATGTACTTGGATTAAAACACTTTATACCATGACAGGCTCGTTTTTGCTTCAACTTTTTGTAGTTGATGTTCAGAAGTTCTTTAGACTATGTACTGTACATGAATGGAAATTAGGACACAGTGATGTGTTCGGGACTATTCATCTCTCCTTTTCTTACAAGCAGTTAAAGTAAAACTTGATGAAACTTTTCACCCATTCATCAAGCATAGTGGACCTGACTTCACGCTGAAGCAATGGGAAAACTCCAGCACAAAGAAAGTACAAAAGGAGGAGAAAGAAAAAAAAAACAATCAGGATGTTTCAATGCTCCAGTCTGTAAAGCACGGTAGGACCAAACTTTTTTTTTTTGGCCAAAAGTCACAATAGCAGTAAGTTTTGGATTTCTCTAATACTTGAAGCAGCACCTGCAGTGCTTGTGTTGGTGATGGATGGGGCATGGGAAAAATAACAATAGAATTCCATTATGCCTGTTTAGCATTTCTTTCTTAGAAGGCATCCCTTTATTTAGAAGGCATTTGTTGGCATGTGACCAGCTCATTTTTCTTTAAATCAATCAAAAAAGAAAAAAAAAGTTCTAGTAACCAATTAAAGGGGAAAATAACAGAAAGCCAGAAAGTCAAGCAATTAGTATCACTCAAAAATAGAGATGAAATTATATCATTAGTTTTTATTTATATAGCACCAACAAGAAATTTTAACACTTTCCAGGGTATTTGTCCATATTTTCAAAGGAGCTTACATTCTTATGTTATTACCTTAGTCATGTGGTCATACTCTTGGGCCAATCTGGGTGGAAGCCAGCGAATTTGCCAGCATGCTTTTGGTTTGTGGTTGGAATCCAGAACACCCAGAAATAACCCATACAAACATGGGATGAGCATACCTACTCTAAGCAGCCAGTGTCTCTGATGGCATATGAACCACCTGCTAATAGGGATGAGCTGAGTGTAATCAATTCACCCTCTGCAAAATATCCCCAAAGCAAAATCTCTCCATTTTTTTAATGAGCTGCTTCTTTTTTTCTTTATTAAGAATTTTTTTTGTTATTTTTGGTGTTGTTAATGTAGTTGATTGTATTAAACAGTATGTATTTTCCAACCTTTTTTATTTATTTTATGTTTTTTTTTGTACTCTCACTGTACTTTTTACATTATTTTCTGTCTATTGCTTTATTGTTGTGAAACAAAATACTGAGGCTCATGAGGAGCAGTATTTGGCTCAATTGCCCATTGAACCCCTGAAAATCACAACAATTCACCTTAACTTCACTGACTCTAATGCATTTAATCAAAATGGCAACATGGAAACCTCCATATTTTTGTAAAATGTTCAGGGAAATTAAAACTTAAGTCTTACTTTTTGGTAATTTATTTACAATTTACCTAATCTCCAATTGCTAACTGCTTAGTTACCCTGCTGCCCTATAATTGTTTCTGACCTAATTACTATACAAAATGATTCTGGATCTAGATGTCATGGGGTGAACTTAATGATGGTTGCAAATTTTGCAACAGTTGTTTTTTTCAGCCATCATGGCCTAATAAATGTGTCTGCCTTTTGCATTAGGATACACTCCTTGGACTATGTGTAGCATCCTTGTGACAAATTCCTACTAATGCCTAATATGTATATTCCCTATGATTGCCAGCTCCAACTAGTGGCCATAATGCATTATGTTCCTGCTTGAGGTATTTCAGGAAAATACAGCATTTTTGCCTCTAAATGGAGTTGACGATCATAGTAAATAAACAGATTAGGCAAATTACATGGATTATTTGTGATGGCTGTGCAAACGCTACAGTAATTTTTTATAAATAGATCCCTTAGTGTGCATAGCATTATATTATATCAGTTAAGCTGTGAGTAAATTCCAGCTGTCACATCCTGTAACATGTCCAAATTATAATTTCTTCATTTCCATTATTCCAAGGAAAACTCAGATATGTGAAATGCAGTTTTCAAAAGCTGGCGCATAAATTAAAATGAATAGTACAATGCAGTGGCCAGACTGCATGCAGGCTGTTTATTCTGAGTTTGTCCCTTCTTGGCCAGGCATACAACTGTCTGGTGATTCCAACCAAATTCAACCAGCTTTCAAGTCTAAAAATGGCCAAAGGGATTAAGACAGCCTGCTACCAACTGTTTAGATGTTTATACTTTCTACTTTCTAGCTCCCTGGTCTCCTCCTCCCACGCTTGACTGCAGGACTTCTCCAGGACTTCCCCCATCCTCTGGAACTCACTACCCCAATCCATCAGACTGTCACCTACCCTCCTCACCTTTAGGCGCACCCTGAAAACCCATCTCTTCAGGGAAGCCTACCCCACCCTCACCTAACAGCTGATCTCCTCCACTCCTCCCACCACTCCATCCCCCACAGCCACTTCCTCCTGTACCACTATCCCCTCCCTCCTAGATTGTAAGCTCGAAAGAGCAGGGCCCTCGAACCTCTCGTATATTGTTTTGTTACTGTATTGTTTCATGTACTGTCCCCCACTATATTGTACAGCGTTGAGCAAACTTTTTGGCGCTATGTGAACACTGTATAATAATAATATATTAATATCTGTATATAAGAGGCAGGGATGGTCTGTTCATTCCTTTTTTGTAATTAAAATAGTTACACAGTTGTTGTTGCTATGTCTTTTGAGTTCATGTTAGTAAATATCAGTGCTTTGCTGTGTGAACAATTAGGAACAGATGATTTTATGTTTCTGCCCAGGCTCCTATATAATCTCTATTTTCTTTTGGGAATAAATTCACACTCAGTGAAATCACAAATTTCATTAATGGCCATTTCTCCTCAAGGGGCATAGTTGACTGTTCTCAGTCAGGTCATCTGAGCACTAGGAGTGAAATAATGTCAAAGGCTCCTGCGCATGGGTGTGGAAGGCTAGGAAGAAAAATATTCGGTGGAATTTAGATGTGTGCGAAACTCCAATACGTTGGCCAAGCCTTGCAGCTCTCATATAAGATGGGGAGTCCAGATGCAACTGCAGAAGGGATAAAACAAGGGCGCACTGGCCTAGTGCATTATCCCAGATAACTGTTTATTAAAGCATGGACCAAATATTATACTCATAAACAAGGGATGACAGATCACATATAGATAGACAGTCACAAGATGCTTTAATCCACAACGAGCCAAAGACCCTGATGTCAATGAAGTGCCATCTAGGGGCCAATTCCAGTTGACGCGTTTCAAGGGTAACCCTATTCCTCAGAGCCAAGGGAGCCTAAGCCCTTGTATTTAAAATAGTTATAAAGTTGTTGTTGCCATGTCTTTGGAGTTTATGTTAGTAAAAATCAGTCTTTTGCTGTGTGAACAATTAGGAAAAGATGATTTTATGACTTCATTTATTAAGGAAAGAAAGCAGTCCGAACCTGCCTATCCCTGTGTGAAAAAGTAATTGCCCCCTAAACCGAATACCTGGTTTTGCCGCCCCTGCCGACAACAACTTCAATCAGGCATTTGTAATAACTGGCAATGAGTTTTTCACATCACTGTGGAGGAATTTTGGACCACTCGTCTTTGCAGAATTGTTTTAATTCAGCCACACTGGAGGGTTTTCAAGCATGAACGTCTTGTTTAAGGTCATGCCACAACATGCCACAGCATTTAGGTCCGGACTTTGACTAGGCCACTCCAAAATCTTAAAGTGATTCCAAAGGATTTTTTTTTTAAGAAAAAAATAACAAACATGTCTATACTCACTTGCTGTTTGCAGTGGTCTTGCACAGAGCAGCTTGGATCCTCCTCTTCTCAGGCTCCCTGTGGGCTCTCCTGGCCCCTCCCTCCTGTCAGGTGCCCCCACTTCAAGCAGCTTGCTATGGGGGCACCCGCTGCTTCGGGTGTCCATTCACACACGAAGCCGAGGCTTGGCCCCGCCCCGTATTACTTCTTCATTGGCTCACTGGCTGTGATTGACAGCGGTGGGAGCCAATGGCTCCCGCTTCTGTCTCAGCCAATGAGAAGAGCGTGTCCCAGGATAGCCAAGACTCCAGTGCTGTATGGAGAGGGGACTTAGGTAAGTATTAGGGGGGGTCTAGGGGGATTCTGCACACAGAAGATTGTTTACCTTCATGCATAGAATGCATGAACATAAAACAAACCTTCAGCCTTTAAAGCCACTTTAATTTAGTTTTGCTTGTTTTTTGAGCCATTCAGAGATTTACTTGCTGGTGTGTTTTGGATCATTGTCCTGCTGCATAGCCGAATTATTTTTTCACAGTTTCAGCAGGTTTGTATAGCTTTTTTCCCTTAATAAATGAAATCATCACATAAAACTGCATGCCGTATTTACAGGGGTTTCTTTGTGTAATATTAAAACTTGTTTGATGATCTGAATCATTCAAGTCTGACAAATGTGCAAAAAAAAAATTAGGAAGGGGGCAAATACTTTTTCACAGAACTGTATATCCAATGGTAACAGTATGATACTTAGATCCTTTTCTCTGTTCCACTCTCGCTCAACAAACATGCTATCTGGAGACCAGAGGTAGCAGAGGAACAAGCTTATCAGCTGGCTATTGCTCATTCACTGGCGAATCACAGGGTGAAGTCAGGGTGGTAACCAATCTGTGTTACCTATGCAGGGTAAACAACCAGTGGCTGAACAAAAAAAAAACCTTTCAGATCCCCATATCAACACAAATGATATAGATGCAGGGATCTCTCCAGCTGTGTCTTTATAATATGACAGAATACACAGATCAGCTCTTGCAGTTATTGGCTGCAAGCACTGATTGAATGCTGGTTTTCCACCATTACCATTCGACAGGCGCCAGTCCATAGACAAGCTTCTGTTGAACAGACAGCGGTACAGGTATACTGAAAGTTAGCTGATTCCTGCTCAACCAGCAGGCCTTTGGTACATGCATGCCCAACGTTAGCTGGAGTAGTGTTATATTTGTATTTTTGTCCCTTTTTGTGCATATTTTATGTTTATATTATGAGGAACTGTTCTTGGCACAATAACACGTTTGGGATAGTAGAAAGGAGCTTCTAACCCTCAGGAACTATTTAAAGACCATTGTACCCCTAAAAATTACTAAAATCCACCCAAACCTCACTTAATACATTTTGGCAAAATGTTTATAGTTGACTATTCTTAGTCATGACACCTGAGCACTATGGGCCTTTGGAATACACATCCTAAGGTGACATGGAGGTAGAGTGAGCAGAGAGATGAGTTTATCAGTTTGCTATTGTTTATCCACTGTCCAATCACGTGGGAGGCAGGGAGGTGACCAAGCTGTATTGCTTAGCTGCAGTAAAGAATAGTCAGTTCACTATTAGGTATTATATTTGTATTTTTTTCAGGTTTTAAGGTCAGGTTACCATCTTTGCTGTGCTCTGGCAGAACTGGATGAATAGAAACACCAATCCTTTGGCAGGTAAAATACACTGCATGTATTTCAATTGTATATTTAGCTGTTTGCCTGGAGTTCAGCATCAATAACCTTTATTGTTGTAAATGACAAAACTGACTGTACCAATTTGTTTTATATAAAGTTTTTGATGTACAATAACTTTCAAGAGAATAAACCAATTTTTCAGGAAGTTCACCCCTAAGGTAATCAGAGAAACCAGCACCATGCTGCGATGACCACATTTTGGCCAATGTATTGCTTCTGACTGATAAACTGTTCAGAATAAGCCATCACTCATATATATGTACATCAGTTTGTCATCTGACATACAGCCGGCTCATGATGTATAGTGGTTAGACATGTTAACATAATTCAATTGACAAGAAAATAAAACCTCACTGTGATGCACATTCACTTGGACAGGCAAAACACAATTATAGTCAGGCAAACATTGCCAGCTTAGTCTGCCTATTAATGTTTGACCAGTCATTTTCTAATTGCTGATCCTAATGTCAAATTACAGAGCAGTAATGCTTTCTGAGCCCAACAAATGAAATTTGTTCTGCTGTTGCATACAGTCTTTTCTTTCCTGGAATTTCATATTATTTGGCACCAGTTCTTGCCAGGAAAATATGGTATATCTGAATGTATATAAATCATGGTAATGGTCTTCATCAGCATGTTTAATTATGTGCTAGGCCATTGTTCGTTGCCGCCATAGAGTATCTTATTCAGGGTTTACTACAATAGAGACTAAGGGATTTAATAAAATCTTGTAAGCCTGAGTTAGGTTTGTGATCAGTAATGAGTTTGTGAATCATTAGTGAATGCCAAAGCCACTTAGCAAGTATGTCAGACACGAGCAGTACAATTTTACAGTGCTAAATATAAATATACATATATATATATATATCATCCGAATGATATGATTCATAATGAATAGCAGCAAAGCAGCAACCATCCATAGATCATTCTCATGTACTACAGGTGCATTAAAAAACAAATAGTAAGGCATTCGGTTTTGTGTCAATGGAGAATAGGATGAGGGGAGAGAAATGTGTGAAACTCTGATGGCTATCTTGAAGGGGAACAATAATGATCTATATGCGTTTTCTGTCTGTCCATTCAATATTATACTTGAGTGGGTGGTATCTTCTGTAGATATGAGTTCCCTGTACCATGCAGCATAAGATGTTCAATGCCCACCCCAGACCATTATATGTCTATGAGCACCTGTAGATACCACCAGCCAAGAGATCTGAGAAGACATAGTAATTGGACAGTTAGAAACCATTACTTAGAGCTATTGTTTCTCCTGAGATAAACGATAGAAGGAGGTATCTGTATGTAATTACCCTACCTCCTCCTTATGCATAACAATAAAAGCTAGGCAGACCTGAACTTTCATGTTTATGCCTGCAGCTGGCCCAGAAGATATCTCTAGATGGTAAAATTGTGCATTCGCATCTTCTGATATTAATGGATAGCTTAAGGGTAACTATGTAGATCTTTGTAAGTGATGTAATAAATCATAGCACTGTTTAAGACAATCAGGCAGTGGATATTATCTTCATAGAGATAATGGGGTTGATCTACTAAATAGACTGTTCATTTGGCAAAGAATGTTACACATTGCAAGGAAAGCTTCCCCAGAGCTTAGCAAATGTGGGGAAATCCCTAAGAATATGCAATCATGTGCAAAGAAAGTTAAAAAAAAAACATAATTTTTGATTGTGCCTGCTTGGATGATGGAAGTTAGCAGAGCTTCACCTATTTTACCAAGCCCTGACGATAATTCCCGTGCAACGTGCATCTTCCTTTGCAAAGTGAGCAGCCTGTTGGCTTGTAGTAAATCAGCCCAAATGTTTGCTGCCAAGTATCAAAAGATAATGTTATTCCAACGTGTTGGACTATGTCTGAGTGAAAGGATGCCAGTCATTCCATTCCCTTCTCTTCTAAACAGAAAAGGAATTGAGGATGTCATCTGTACACTGGATTCTTCCACCTTGCCAACCAAGACCCAGCAGTGTAATGATTCAAAAGATGAAAAGCAGATGTCTGTTCACTCACCATTTGACATATGTCTGTCTATGGTCAGCTTTGGGCAAGCAGCAGCATTTTTAACAAATTTCCAATAGTGCAAAGCATAAAATAAAGGCAAAAAAGTGAACATTTACACACAAAGTAGATAAATACATGGGATAAATCATATTTCCAACAGAAAGAAAATAGCTTAGAGAGTGCAGGGACAGATAATCGGTTTATTAATAAATAATTCAAGGCATTTTTACTTACAGCTAGCTTTAGAACCTGAGCTTTTCTTTATATCAAACTGCGGTAATCCCCTGCACAGCTGCTCTTGGAAGATGGAGGAGCAGCCCTCTAGGTCATTTAGAGTTCTATTGCTTTGCACTGCAGTTATGGGAGGGGAGATCATGGTGCTGCCCATGTCAGTCTTTTTCTGCTCCTTCATTGTGAAGTCATAGTGTGGCTTGTGTCCTGGACCAGGATGTCAATAAGCTACTGTTATCCACCAAACACAGGAATGGTGCTAAAGTCATAAAGTCCTTACAACTTACTATAAACCTGTACAAAAAATAAGTGCGTAGCTATTATGCAACTCTTCTTTGTAAATTTTTACTATAATGGATTTTGGAACAGTTTTGCTGGTTGTATACTGTTTTATATCTTTTAAAAATAAACATTTCACACATCGCATAAGATTTCCAGAGCACTAAGAGACAACACAGAAAACTGCCTTGAGGCTGGTTTTGTCCCATATAAATCTTAGACTAAGCCATCCAATAGGAGGTGAGTCATTATTGAGCTACTGAGCTCAGTGAAAAACAGGCAGTTAGGAGAAGGCGTGGAAAACATCTAAAAGGAGCCTACAGCTCCACCTGCTGGATAGAAGGCTATAATGCATGTACAAAATATGTAAACATATCTAAAGAAAAAAATATGTATACAAAACCACTATGCTGTAGTTGCCAGGCTGTTATTTTGGTCCAAAGCCATCAATACTTTTTGAGTTACTGACCTGGATCCAGATCAATTGCTTAAAAGTCTAGGAGGCAGATGCATTTAGGTAACTTGTATTCTCAAAAGTCAGCAATGGGAGCCAATGTATTGCTCTCAATTCAAGTTTTTTTAAACTATATATATAGCCAAATGTGTTTTTTTATTATGGACAGAGTTGGGAAGGATTAAACCGCCCCCCCCCCCCCCGTGAAGGTTTTATTACTGTAGGCCCACCTTCTCTGTTTATCCTGGTAACCACTACCACTGTCATCATGGCTAATAAGGATGGGAAATCCAAACTTTTACAGTTGTCAACCCTTCCTCCTTTTATTTTAATAAAATAAAGGTTTTGCTTTATGATCACCAGTCACATTCAATTTTCCACGCAGGAGTAAATCTGATTGGTGGTGGCAAGAAATAAGAAGAAAAGAAGTTAGTTTAATATTCTACATGCTTTAATCTAGAATAAAATATTAAATAATTGAATGACTATTATAGCCATGCTTTATCCAAGAAAATGTGCAAATAAGCTGAATTCTCACTTCATTAGCTTTATAGGGAGGTATAGGCTTTCAAGATTCCTACAATCTATCATTAATGGATCAATATGCTGTGTTAAATTAAGTAGCTCTAATGGTAAAAATATTTTATTGACCACCCATTTCCAGCTGTCCAAGTAACATATAGAAACATTATATAAATGACTGTCCTTCTGTCTTTTTTTAGTAAATTATACAATAATTTAATAATTAAATTTCTGGTCAGTTAGTGTGATGTGTGAAGTTGGACAGTTACTGGATGCCTATTAAAGATCTTAATTTTCAAACTGATGCTTGGTATTTGTAGCATTATAAATTATGCGTGCTAGATCGAAACTGAGGTTAGATCACCTAGAAAATCTGGCAATACATAGCTATAGTGGACTGAGACTGATATTAAAAATTGTCATCTTAGGTTGGTATTTGGTTCAGTTAAAGTAGTGGTATGATAACGGCATATATACATATACAGGGCCTTGCGTGCACAGTGCATGAGAACTATAATGACTGGCAACAGCTCTGCTCTCTCTGTCTATTTTTTCATTCAGTGAATTGGCGGACAACGTGATTGACAATGAATTTACAATGGGGGACTTTTTTGGGACTTTTATTTTTTTTAATAATGGACTTGTCAAGCGTTTGTCTTTATTTCTACCTTTCATTTTTTTTTTTTTGTGAATAGACAGGGATATTATCTACACCTTGCTCATACATATGGGTGTGGTATCTAGGGGCCCCCCTATTTTTAAAATGGGCTTCCAATTTCCTATAAGCCCCCCAATCACAGACAATGACAGACCCCCAGAACTATAGGGCCAGGGTTTTGGGTAAGGGGCCCTTGTCTTCATTGATATTGGGACAGAGTGCTTTTCCGGGGAGGGGGGGGGGGCTACCCTGGCAGAGTGCCCCGCTCATTTTGAGACCATGGTATGGTTTGGGGCAGGGGGACGACACCTGCTCCTCCCCCCATTCCTGGCCAGCCAGGCTGCATGCACATATGGTTCCCCCTTGAATGCAGAGCAGATCTGAAGGATCTGGTATGGTAGTATTTAACTGGACCTTGCCTTTTTTGGTTCTTGAGTAGGGTCACCTTTAAAATTCATACCAGACCTGAAGGGCCTGGTGTGAATTATGGGTAACCCCCAAGATGAGATTTTTTTTTGGGCAGTGGTCTCCTATTAACATCTGTATCAAACATTCATCTAGGATCTGGCATAGATGAGGGTAATCCTTGGCCATGTAAGCAAAGGAGCCTAGCATAGTAAAAAAAAAAAAAAAAAAAATAGCGTAGAGGTTTCCCTATCCTTCATACTAAGCCCTTCAGGTCCGATATTTATTTTTAAGGGGAACCACAGGCAAAAAAAACAAAACAAAACACATGAGCTCTTCAGGAAAGGAGTGAACAAGCACCTCCTGAACCATAATAGGTCACATGCCATGGACACAGGGGAGTACCACTAACAGAACAACATTCCAAGAAAAAAAAAACATGACGTTAGATATACCACTGGGTACAAATACAAAAGGATTAAAATCAATTTTTTAATTGTATATAATTGGATATTGATTGTCCATAAAATCATAAAGAAATAGTAAAACTAAAACCCATAATCATACAGGCATTTATAGACAAAGATGTTAGAAATGTGTACGGTCTATGCATTTCACAAAAGGCTTTGCTGCTTCAGGACTTTGTACGCCTTAGATCAGGGGTCAGCAACCTGTGACTGGTAGATCAGTCTGGGCTTGCTGACCTGCCATACCAGAGTGAACAGCAAAAGGACTACTTGTAAAGTTGGAGCTGTAGTAGGGAGCGAGAGCCGCATAAGCAGATGCCTCCTCTGTAGTTCTGGCTCCTGTCCCATGCTGAGTGATACCAACTGCACTCCACCTCTTATCCCTGCTAGCGGTCTCCAGAGTGGTGCCAGCAGAGGAAAGAAGAGATCTTCAGGTCAGTGTAAAGCAATACACTGGGCATAATAGAATAGGGCTGCTTTCACAAAGATTGTGCTGCTTTTTACCCACACCACAGGTGCCATGCAGTGGGGTGCAGTGAAGTGTACCTGCAGCTTTCCTTCAGGCTTGCTGCTCTTAGTCATAGACTTCTATTATAACCTGCAGGTTTGGTGCACTTTCTGAAAGTGCAACAAATTTCTAAATGCAGGTGTTTTGGTGCGCTTTCAAAAAGTGCACCACACCTGCAAGATATAATAGAAGTCTATGGCAAAGTGCAGCTAACCCAGGACAGTCACAGATGCACTGTGCTGCCCCCGCAGTGCAGGTAAACTGCAGCACATCAGTGTAAAAGCAGCCTTATAGGGGACTCAGAACTGTAAGGGTTCATTTACATTTGCAGTTTAGGGGTAGTAAAACCCCATAGTTAAGACATGTTTTTACCACTCCCGCCCCAAACACAACCATGTTTCCTTTAGCTGCAGTGATCAGGGGTGTACACATGTCTCAGCCACATCAGGAGTTATACGTCCTGTCATGGTTGCTGGGTGTAGCATCTGCCAAGCATGACCTATTCAAGCGAATGAGGCCGTTCTACACCTTATGCAGTACAGCAAACAAGGGGTTAAAGCAGGCAGCTTTGTGTTGCTTTCTCACCACCTGCTGTAACCCCTTGCATAGTGGCCCCATTTACTTGAATTGGCAGGCGATAGTACCTGTCACAATCATGCACACAGAGATGGGCGCAGTCATCCATTCGGCTCCAAACATCTACATTTTGGTATCTCTCCCCAAAACACATCAGTCTCCCTCAGGAATGCAAGCAGCGTATGATGCTGGGCCCTGCCTAACAATTCCTCTGCCAAATAAGGTAGTGAAGATACGAGTTGTTGTTGTGTAGAAAAAGAAGGGTTATCTTTCGTGTTCAGTCAGAGAAGTGAGGACTTGCTGCGTGCACCATCTTGCAGGAAAAAGAGTTGCAGAATTCTCCCATTGCCCATCGAAACAGAGGGAGATCAAAGCACCCTTCTGCTCTGAAACTTGATCCTATTTATTTATTTGGCAAGTACTTATTTACCTAAACTTCTTTCTATTATCAGTTTGCTGTGCTGTTGTGCTCTGTATATTTATATATATATATATATATATTGGTTACATCTTCTTTCTGTAAATATTCGTACTGCACCCTTTTAACCTTTTGGGAATAAATCTTACTTTCTGAAAGTGTTGAATTGTTTCTATAGCTCTTAATTGCAATTTACAAATCCCTGCCTCTAAAAAGAGCGCTACTACGAGTGTTTAACCCTCTGTATAACCGGTCTGTAGAGATAGCGGTATACTGTCGATTAACCAATCATCCTAGTGTATTGCTGAGTTTCCTTTTTCTCTGTATGGAAAGGAGGTGGTGGCAGTGTGAAGGGTTAATGGCGTAATTAACCTGAACCAGTAACAATCGCGTCCAGGCTGCTGGTACGTTGATCGTTGTCCAATTAACAGGAACATCGGTGTGCAGGGTGCAGCTGGGTGTGGCATTGTTACGTACGTGACAGCGCAGTTTTGGATTGGCTAGTCCTTCGGTCATGAGTTTGGTGAGAGGGGCTGGGGTCTGACGCCGCGCCCGTCACATATTGGTGTCAGCGATCGTGGGATCGTCACAGTACCCACCAAAAGCAATAGGGGGTTTAATTCCTCCTGCGGCATGTGTAAACCTTTGGCATTTTAAGGGGGGTAGGGATTGGGGGAGGTAAAACTGTGACTCAACAGCAAGATTTTACCACTCCCAACTTTATGTTTGAATGAGCCCTAAGGGTGCTGCTGCCAAATGCAACTAGGGACTCTTTCCCTGCTGCTCCTCTAAAAAGCAAGAATGTGTTTGACAGGTGGTGAGGGGACAATATGTTGCCTCCTGACCACCTGATTTAAACACGATTGCTGTGCAATGCACCTGCTTGCATCACGGTAGTATGGCAATTAGAAGTTAAAATCAGGTGTGAGGAGGCAACACTGTGCCCGGTGATCTTTGACTTCTGAACTATGTTGTTCAGGTAGATCTCCTCCTCTTTAAGTTTGCCTACCCCTGCCTCAGATGAAGAAATCACACTTGTGCCCTATAGTATGGATGAACCTCTTTACTCAAGAAAAGGCAAAATATGCCTAACATTCCATGGGGGGACCTTGTAGAGCTACCATGTCCAAGATACCTAGCATTGGAACATTGGTATAAAAAAAGATGGTTTGCAAAAGATATATAAAATAGTAAAATGGCTTGATAATCACATAGGTTGCATCAACAGGGACTCTGGGCCTAAGGATAGGCAGCAACCTCAATATTTTTAAAGTGTTACTAAACCCACAACAGTAAAATCAGTCTGTATATGCAGTAAAGCATGCCTGTTATACTCACTGTGGAACCTAAAGGGTTAATCCTTTGCATTGTGTAAAAAGGCTGTTTGATCCTGTCTCCTGCTCCTCCTCTTGTTCAAATGTCCACGTCTTGTCTCCTGATAAGACAGATTGAACTCGTAGCCATTCTGTACATGGTCAGTTTATTGTGTATTGCTAGAGTGTTTTTTTTTTCTGGGAGAGTGCATGTGATCAGCACAGGGCCAATCAGCACTGACAGAGGTCAGGGGTTTTGCATTCTCCTAGAGCAGAAAGAAAACTCCTCCTACAAGCTTTAACCAGTGCTCAGCTGGACACTGATAGAAGTCACAAGAATTCTCTAACTTCTGATGAAAAAAGGTATTTAGCAGTTTATATTTTTTAAAATAATTGCATTTCCATGTTCTGTGTACTGTGGGAGACCAGATAGAGTGAATGCAGGGTCCTGGGTTTAGTAACACTTTAACGACTTCCCAGCCGCCCTATAGCAGAAATACTGCTACAGTGCAGCACGAGTGCGCAAAACCACGTATATATACGTGAATTTGCATTTCTGGGTAGGGGTTCGTGGCTGTCAATCACCAGGTCCCAGCCGGTGATTACTCGCTGGCGCCTGGTGCTTTCTGAGGATCTCCATTGTGGAGGGGAACTGTTTTGTTTACTAACAGTTCTCCTCCCTATCAGCTCAGGCACACTGCTTTGGATGGCTGTGCATAGCACAGCCATTCAAATCAGTGTGATTACAGCAAAGCACACTAACACAGCCCCCTAGTAAAATACTCCCAGCACACAGTTAACCCTTTGATCGCCCCTCATGTTAACCCCTTCCTGCCCAGTGGCATTAGTACAGTGTCAGTGTTTTTTATTAGCACTGATCACTGTATTGGTGTCACTGGGGATGTCATTTCCCCCCAGTGTCAGAATGTCCACCGCAGTCCCACTATAAGTTGTTGATCGCTGCCATTACTAGTAAAAATGAAAAAATCCCACTATATATACCGCCATTTGTAAAAGCAAAAACTTTCTGGTAAACCAACTAATTTACACGTACTGGGATTTTTTTTCTAGCAAAGACATGTAGCAGAATACATTTTGGCCTAAATTTTTGATGAAATTTTATTTTTTAAATTTTTTTACTGGACATGTTTAACCATTAGCCGCCTGGCCAATGGCCGTTTGGCGGCTTCAATTGTGTCCCTGCATTCCGGGTGCACGCCATTTGGCGTGCTCCCGCACATGCGCCGTTTGCGCTAATGCAGAGCCGCGCAGCAGTGCGATCTGTCAGCGGCCGTGCACCTCGGACACGGCCGATGACAGATCCGAGTACCGGCTCCCGTTGCTGGTACCATGTGACCTGCTGTGACCAATCACAGCAGGTCACATGACAGTTGTATACAATGGATGGCTTCATTCATGATGCCATCCATTGTATACTAGTGCCTAGCTGTGAATGGTCACAGCTAATCACATGCACATGTCATGTGATTAGCTGTGACCAAATCACAGCTAAGCACAAAAAAAAAAGCAAAAAAAAAAAGCTGAATGAATCGATGTCATTCAGGTAAATGCTTGCTTATAGCAAAGTAATTCTTTGCTATAAGCAAATTGTGTGTAAAAAAAAAAAAAAAAATACTGATCACTTCCCCAAAGTAGTACAATGTTACTATGGTAACATTGCACTACTGTGGTCAAAGTAAAATATGAAAAACAAATCTTAAAAAAAATAAAAAAAAATGTAATAAAAAATTAAATATAAAAAAATAAAAAAAAATAAAAATAAAAAAAATATATATAATTTTTTCATACTGTCACCAGTCAGTGTCCCTGTTCACTGCCATGCCAGTTATATGATGACGCTGTACTGCACTGGTGACAGTATGTAAAAAAAAAAATAGTGAAAATAATTTTTTTAATTTTTTCATTTTCCGAAAAATTATGACAAAAAAATACAACTTCAAAAAACTCGCCATGCCTCTTATGAAGTACGTCGGACTGTCTACTCTGCAAAAAGGGGTCATTTGGGGGATATCTGTACTGTTCTGACATTCTTGGACCTCAAGAAATTAGATTGGCCGTCAGTACTTCAGGATTGATCAATATTCAGATCTATCCCATAGTTTGTGAACTCTATAACTTTCCTACAAACTAAATAATACATCCTAATTTGGGTTATTTTCACCAAAGACATGTAGCAGAATACATCTCGGCCTAAATTTATGAAGAACAATTATTTATTTGTAAACTTTTATAACAGAAACAAAGAAAAATGTGTTTTTTTTCAAAATTTTTGGTCTTTTTTTTTGTTAATTTAGCAAAAAATAAAAACCCCAGCAGTGATTAAATACCACCAAAAGAAAGCTCTAGTTGTGTGAAGAAAATGATAAAATTTTTGTTTGGGTACAATGTTGTATGACCGCGCAATTGTCATTCAAAGTGTGAGAGTGCTGAAACCTGAAAACTGGCCTGGGCAGGAAGGTGTAAAATTGCACGGTATTGAAACGGTTAACAGCAAAAAGTCAAAAATATAGTTTTTTTCTCAAAATTGTTAGTCTTTTTTTTATAGTGCAAAAAATAAAAAAAGCACAGGCGATCAAATACCACTGAAAGAAAGCTCAATTTGTCGGAAAAAAGGCTGTAAATTTAATTTGGGTGAAGAGTTGCATGATGCTTGTCAGTTAAATTAATGCAGCGCCGTAACGCAAAAAATGGCTTGGTCAGGAAGGGGGGTAAATCCTCAGGATGGCAAATGGTTAAGGTCCCTTGCACACTGGGCATTTAGTCTTTGTGCATTCAGTCCCAGCTTTTTAGTACAGCTGGGAGCACAGGTGCAATGTCCAGTCCCACAGCCTGCAGCCCCATCAAGCTGTAGCATATTTCTGCTTGTCATAGATTTTGCCAGGCTGCAGGCAGTAAGGCCGACCATACATGGGTTGAAAATCAACAGATTTTTCGTCTGAAAATCGGACCTAAGAATAATCAGCCAGTTTTCGCTCTGTTCAATGGGTCAATCGCACCGTCCGACTTTCATGGTTCCTCCCCTTTTCAGTGAGCGGTCATGTTGGAAAATTTGTGAAAAACGACCGATTTTCGACTCAATGATGGCCAAATCATACGATCATTTTTCCAAAAAGTATATGCTCATGAGCCATGACCTGGAAGGAACAGAAATTTTGCATGTTATATGGGGTGAACTTGGTCGGCCGATATTTGAAATCAATGATGGCACCATCGGATTACCAAGCAAACGACGTTTCCAATTTTCGGACGAAAAATCGTTCGGAATTTGAACCATGTATGACCTGCATAAGGCTTGATGCTGCACCTGTGCATCCTAGGTACAGTAAAGTTCCAGACAGAATGCACACAGGCTAAAAGCCCAGTATGTAAGGGACCTATGCAGGAAATGTTTGACAAAAGGGATAAAAGACATCCCAACTTAGCCTAAATTAAAAGCACGTGAGCTTTGTAAATTATTTTTTGCATATCAGGTGATCTTAACCAATGAAGAAGTGGAGTGTTCACAAAGGAGTATTTTGCATCTTATGATGTAGGTTGTGTTGGAAAGTCCTCTAGAACCACTGTGCGAAGATTTTTTTAGTACACCTGGGAAGTACCGGAGCCTCCCTCTAGAGCAGTGTTTCTCAGCCTTCTTTCAGTCAAGCCACCCTTTAAAATTATGGACAATCTTGAGGCACCCCATTCTAAAATGGGATGCGTCAAAACTGTCCATAATTTTAAAAGGGCATACCATTCTAAAATGTAAAAAAAAAATCTAACAGCAACATCCCCACACGTAGGACACCCAACATTAGAGGTGATTTATTCATCCAAAGCAAATACACTTTTGCACACTGGTACTGAATAGTATGCAAATGTTTCTCTTCTCTCTCAGTTTTTCTCCATTACTGAGCTAATGTAACCTCAGGGCTGATGGAGAGGGGCAGGGAAGGGTCAAACTAGGATGCTGTGCAGGCAGCTGACATCCTCCTTAATAACTGATGATATCATTTGTTGTCAGGATGCCGGCAGCTAGAAGGTTGTAATGGTGCACAAAAAAAACCTGTGGCTTTGTGTAACTAAAAGGCAGGCTTGTTCCACCCTCTGGCTTGCATACAAGTTTTGGGAAATTTTTAGACATTTTGCCAAGGCACCCTTGAAAAAACCTCAAGGCACTCTAGGGTGCCTGGGCACCCTGGTTGAGAAAGGCTGCTCTAGAGAGTGCTGCCTGTGACATTTAGTCTCATATTAAAATCAGCCTTGAACCCTGCTGTTAGAAATCTGCTGAGATTTCAGGAAGATAGATCAGGGATCCAGGCTGAAAACCATTTGTGAGGACCACTGTGGATCATTGTTATTAAATATAAACCTTAGCACTGCCAAGTTTTTTAAAATAAGCATTTGACCCAAAGTTAGGTATACAATTTCTGTTTATATTTTCTCGAAGGTCCTACGTTCAAATATTTCATTTTTTTTAATAAACATGTAACATATATAATATACAGAGATGTGTTGAAGGCTTGCATGTGGATTTATTCTCATAACAGAGACACAGGGGTTCACAAAGTACGTGTTGTGTAGCATTAGGAGTGAAGACTCAATAAAATCCTGTGTTCACATTTGATCTCTCTGTGAATTATCATATTGATGTGTTATGCATGAGTTAACGTATAATTAATATTCTGTTTCCTTTCAACGGGCTACCTTGTAAACATTTGCTGTAAATATTTGCTACCGAGATTTATATCTATAAACTTGTACATCCTGCCCAGATCGCATAGCTTGCCTCCAGCAGTGAAAACCGCTGTAACTGCGTGTTTACCGTGGAAACGACGAAAGCACCTTCAATGGAATTCTACCAAGGCCAGGGGGAAGACTCTTCTCCCAGAGTGGACATAAAATTCAGTATGGCACTCCACTTTTCTGTACACCACTGTAATGAGACCTAAGAAGTATGAAAGCCATGGGCTCCTACTCTATGTACACAACTTACTGTATGCCTAATCATCTACGCATTACTTATGTTTCATATTTTACTTAACATATTATTGTCACGACCCGCGGCCGCCGCCACCAACAGGCGACAATCGCACAGCCGCGACTAACAGTAATACGTCACGCCCACGGCGTCAGACCCCAGACCTTCTCACCAAACTCGTGACCGAAGGCCGGCCAATCCAAAACCGCGGTGTGACGCGCGTAACAAGGCCCCACCCAGCTGCACCCTACACAGTGATTGCCCAGCTAATGGACTACAATCGGTGCCTGCAGCCTGAATGCGCTTGTTACTGGGTCAGGTTAGTTACGCAACTAACCCTCTACTGCCACCACCACTTTTGTCGGAGACTGGGAAACTCCCGTTACCAAATATACACTATAATGATTGAAATATTGATCTATATAGCACGGCCCGCGGACCTGCTATACAGAGATATGACAACCCGTAGCATCTCTTCAAAGGCAGGGATTCGTGAATTGCAAGTAAGCGCTTAGAAACAGTTTAACACTATCAGAAAGAAAGATTTATTTCTAACGGTCAAACAGATGCAAAATAAATAGTTACAAAGAAGTCACAAAAATATATATATATGTATATAAAGACACAGCAAACATAGAATAGCGAGGAAATTACAGGGTAAGTTACTTGCCTTGCCTGGTTTTAGCAAATTCAAGATGCAGAGCAGAAAGGTTCTTTGATCTCCTCTGTTACGATGTTACCTCGGAGATCTCTGTGTGTGTGAGTGTCTCAGACCAACTCACTTAAAGGTCCCTCTCAGGGGAAGGGAGGGGGGCTCTGACTTGGGAGTGGTCATTGGGAAACTCTACACTAAATTACCAGCTTCATATCCCGTGATATGAACCATACAGTTGACCTGAGGACTGTGCACTTATTCTGGTTGGTTTGATAATGAGTGGGCTTACATAGTTTTGGGTGATAAAAGTGACACCTTCGCAGACTGGCTGGCTCCACTTCTCATGTCTTCCTGGTTGTTCCACACCATTTGCCAGGAGGTAAAGTTTGCCTCTCAGGAAGGGAGGAGGGTAGGAATAAGGCTGAGGAATGCCTCAAATAAACAGACAGAACACGAAAAAGAGGGTTGAGGGGGAACTCCGCTCCAATTCTGATGAGCAAGTTTGCCACAATTATGACTGAAGAAAAAAATAAATAAATAAATAAATAGCAAAGTGAGCCTTCCCTTCCCCATGGGGTCACTAGTCATCCCCGTTTTATAGTTTAGTACAGAGTGTGTCAACATTGGGGAGATATTCCTTTACTTCCTGTCCATGTGACACCAGGACTAGAAATTAGAGGATATGATACAGGAAGACACAGACAGCAATAAATATCTGACAACATGCTAACCTTTCCCCTCTCTACTAAACAATGGTGCTTTACCATGGACTCTGTCCTCATCAGAGAGATATCACGGCACTTCCTGTCCTTGTGACCTTCTATCACATCTAGAATGCTTGTATTGGGTAGTTTGTCCAGCCACCACGTCCCCTGACCACTCACAGTCTACCTCTGGCACACAGCCCCTCCCAATCACAGCTTGCATGTTGCCTTATGCAGGCCATAGATGGGGAGAAAAACTGCAGATTTTTCTTTTAAAAAACGAAAAATCGGTTGTTCAAGTGGCCGACGTTACCATCAATGGTAAAAAAAATCGGCCGATTTTCTACCCGTCTAGAGCCGGCAAAAAGTGTCCCTGCAGAGAGCTCTGCTATTTCTTTGACAGTTCTCTGACAGTTCCTTGACATTTATAGAAGTTGCAACAATGTATCTATTTGTTTCCATTTAGGATACAGATGTTTTTATTCGGAAACAAATAGATACAATGTTTCAACCGCTGTAAATGTCAAGGAACTGTCAGAGAACTGTCAGAAATAGCGGAGCTCTCTGCAGAGACACTTTATGCTGGACTGGAATTCTTATTTTCATCCTACTTCTTCTTCTTCTTCTTCTTCATCCTCATCCTCTTCTTCTTCATCCTCATCCTCTTCTTCTTCTTCTTATTCTTCATCCTCATCCTCTTCTTCTTCTTCTTCTTCTTCTTCATCCTCATCCTCTTCTTCATACTCATCCTCTTCTTCTTCTTCTTCTTCTTCTTATTCTTCCTCATCCTCTTCTTCTTCTTCTTCTTCTTCATCCTCTTCTTCATCATCTTCTTCTTCATCCTCATCCTCTTCTTCTTCCTCATCCTCTTCTTCTTCCTCATCCTCTTCTTCTTCATCATCCTCATCCTCTTCTTCATCATCATCCTCATCCTCTTCTTCTTCTTCATCCTCATCCTCTTCTTCATCCTCATCCTCTTCTTCTTCATCATCCTCTTCTTCTTCATCCTCTTCTTCATCCTCTTCTTCTTCCTCTTCTTCTTCTTCATCCTCTTCTTCTTCTTTTTCTTCCTCTTGCAGGTCACTGCTCATGCGCAGATTTTTTATCAGTAAAAAATCGGGCGATTTGCCCACTAATTGCCGCGAAAATCGGCCGATCGGCAAAATCGGCCGATTTTTTTCCAACTTTACCAAAAAAAAAAAACGGCCAAAATACCGAAAAACGGCCGACCAAATCGCCCACTAACGATCCGAAAATCGGCCGATTTTATTTTCGGCCGAAAAATCGGCCGATTTTCGACCCATCTATGGCCTGCATTAGCCTGAACAGATTATAAAATACAGGCACACTATGGGGTTTATTTACTAAAGCTGGAGAGTCCAAAATCAGACTCCCTTCTGCATAGAAACCAATCAGCTTCTAACCTCAGCTTGTTCAATGAAGCTTTGGCAATGAAACCTGGAAGCTGATTGGTTTCTATGCAGAAGGGAGTCTGATTTTGGACTCTCCAGCTTTAGTAAATAAACTCCTATGTGTCTGCACAGTTTCCTGTAACCCCTTCCCCCACTATCAGGAGATGCATAGTCACATGACAAACCTTTTTTTTTTAACCACTTGCCCTCCAAAGGATTTACCCCCCCTTCCTGATCAGACCATATTTTTGTGTTACAGCGCTGCATTACTTTAACTGACAATTGCGTGGTCATGCAACGCTGTACATAATTAAATTTATGTCATTTTTTGCCCACAAATAGAGCTTTCTTTCATTGGTATTTGATTGCCTCTGCATTTTTATTTTTTGTGCTATAAACAAAAAAAGACCGACAATTTTGAAAAAAAAAACCAATATTTTTGACTTTTGCTATATAACATATCCAATAAAAAATTTTAAAAATTTAATTTCTTCATAAATTTAGGTCAAAATGTGAATTTATCCAAGAGTGTGCAATCACAAAGAAAGATGGACACCGCTCAAACTGACCCACATGCATTGACTGAAGAGTGTTTGTGTTGGTCAACATAGAATTCTTCAGTCAATGCATGTGGGTCGGTTTGAGCGGCGTCCATCTTCCTTTGTGATTAAAATTTCAAAATCACTTTAAATAACATGACTGGAGAGGCTCTAACCTGCCTGTGAATTTGCACATCCGTACGCTGCATACAGCCTGCTACAGCAAAACTGACATTTACAAAAGGAAAAAAAAGTCCACCCAAAAGTGGAAGCTCAGCATTTTTGCCTCCTCCCCCCCTCTGCTGCCACATTTGGCACTTTTTTGGGGGGAGCAGGTATCTGGTTTTGACAGGTACCCGCTCCCACTTTGGTACCCCCCAAAGCCCTCTGGGACACTTCCAAGATCCAGGAAGACTGCAGCTTATTCATAAAGCGCAGTGCGCTTCGCACATGCGCAGTAGGAAGCCAAGATGCCCTTAGTCAAGGTGGCACCCAACAGCTGATTGAAGAATCGGTTTGGGGTGAGGATACCGCTGGATGCATGGACAGGTAAATGCTGTACTATTAAAAGTCAGCAACCACAGTATTTGAAGCCGGAACACCGCTTTAAATTGCCATTAAATGACAGCTTTGATGCGCTTGTAAACAAAATGGCTGGGGATTCCTTTAATCTCTACTAGACACTTATGGTGAATATTATGGATTTCAAGAAAGGACCCTGTGCAGAAAACAAGAAAAAAATGAGGTCCCCAAAATCCATATCAAACCCAAATCTGACCATGCAAAGGGGGAGTTGAGTGTATGCCTGTCCTCCCTGAATCATACCAGGCCACATGCCCTCAACATAAGAGGGGACCCCTGGCAAAGTTCTTTGTTTCCATATTGATTATGACAATGGCCTCTTCTTCAAAACCCTGACCTGATGGTTGTGGGTGTCAGCAGGCAGGGAGCTTATTGGAACCTGAAAGATTCCCCCCCAGATACCACCCCACATAAGTGAGTAAGTGGTACCCACAAAAAAAAAGTAAAATGTGAATAAAGAAACATACTTTTTGACCATCATAACATCAACATTGCCTCTTTTTTACCTGGCCAGGTATTGCTTGCCAGACAATGAATGGGGTTGGGTGGTCTCTCTGGTTGCTAAGGATGAGGTGGGTGTCAGCACCCAAACTGAGATCTTATCCGTAATGGTCAAGGGTCTGCAAACACTTGATGAAATTGTTTACTTATTTGTTTATATACTGCTGACACATCAGATATAGCTGTACAGACACAGCTGTACACAGCATTCACAGAATTTGTAATTTGTGAATTTCATAATTTCCCAAGAGATATGAGAAACCTGCATGTGAGTCAACTTACTAGAATCCATTAATACCTAAAATATCAGTTGGTGTGAAGCTGGCCTTTAATCTATTAGTATGTGTTTCATTCATAAGAAGCCAAGATGATTCATATAAATTTGTTTTAGATTTTGAGTTGTCAAAACCACTGTTACTTTTTTTTTAATGTCTGTGTCTATTTTAAGAAGATTTACTCTTTCTAATTGTTCTGTTTACCAATGTCACCTGGAATGAATGTAAAGCTAAAACCATAATTTTGAGTTGCCACCAGAACAGGAATAGAAGGGAAATCATCCAATGGGGACACTTGTTTCTGTGGCAATTATCCACAAGGGAAATTCCCTTACATTGGAAAGACATCCTCTTACATCCAGTTCAGTTTGGCTTTAGATAGTTACATAGTTGCATAGTTAGTCTGTCTGAAAAAAGACAAAAGTCCATCAAGTTCAACCATTAAAAAAAAAATTAAAAAAAAATCCTACACCCACAGTTGATTCAGAGGAAGGCAAAACACCCAGCAAAGCATTATCCAATTTGCTCCTGCAGGGGAAAAAATTCCTTCCTGATCCCCTCAAGAGGCAATCAGATATTCACTGGAACAACTTTACCTGTAAGTAGTAACCAGTTATATTCTGTGTATCCAAGAAAGAATCCAGGCCTTTTATAAAGCAATCCACTGAGCTGGCCAGAACCAACTCTTGAGGGAGTCTATTCCACATTTACACAGCTCTTACTGCGAAAAAACCTTTTCGTGTTTGGAGATTGCATTTCTTCTCCTTCAGATGTAAAGAGTGCCTCTTGTCCTCTGTGATGACCTCAGGGTGAATAGCTCTACACCGAGTTCACTATGTGAACCACTGATGTATTTATACATGTTGATCTCCTCTTCTCAAGAGAGAATCAATTCAGTTCCTCTAATCTTTCCTCATAGCTGATCTCCTCCATGCCTCTTATCAGTTTGGTTGCCCTTCTCTGTACTTTCTCCAGTTCCCCAATGTTCTTTTTGTGAATTGATGCCCCAAATTGAACTGCATATTCCAGATGAGGTCTTACTAATGATTTGTACAGGGGTACAATGATATCTCTCTCTGGATCTATACCTCTTTTAACCACCTTCCGCCCGCCATATAATACAATGACGGGCGCAAGGTGGTTCTCTCGTTCTGATAGGACGTCATATGACGTCCTTCCATTCTCACCGTGCATGCGCGGCTCAGGGAGCGCGCAGCGTGGCGATCGCCGGTCCGCTGTGTCCCTCGGACACAGCGGCTCACGGAAAGAGCTGAAGATGTCGGCTCGGTCATGTGATCAGCTGTGTCCAATCACAGCTGATCACATGTAAACACGGAAATGCCGGTTATTGGCATTTCTCTCCTCTCAAGCTGTCACGCTGACATCTTGAGAGGAGAGGAGAGCCGGTAATTGGCTTTCCGCGGAGAAGACATGTACACTGATCATCAGGGCACTGATGATCAGTGTGGCCCCAGAAGTGCCACCTGTCAGTGTCCATCAGTGCCACATCAATGCCACATATCAGTGCATACTAGTTTCACATCAATGCCACATATCAGTGCCCATCTGAGCTGCCTTTCAATGTCACCCATCAGTGCCAGTCAGTGCCACCTATCAATGCCAATCAGTGCCACCTATCAGTGCCAGTCAGTGTCGCCTATCTGTGCGCATCAGTGCCACCTATCAGTGCCAGTCAGTGCCACCTATCAGTGCCAGTCAGTGCCGCCTAACAGTGCCAGTCAGTGCTGCCTAACAGTGCCAGCCAGTGCCTCCTATCAGTGCCAGTCAGTGCTGCCTATCAGTGCCATATATCAGTGCCATATATCAGTGTCATGTATCAGTGCTGCCTTTCAGTGCCCATCAGTGATGCCTGTCAATGCCCATCAGTGCAACCTACCAGTGCCTCCTCATCAGTGCCCATCAGTGCCACCTATCAGTGTCCATCAGTGCAGCCTATCAGTGCCCATCACTGCAGCCTCATTAGCGCACATCAGTGAAGGAGAAAAATCACTTATTTACAAAATTGTATAACAAAAATTAAGAAAAAACTTTTTTTTTCGTCCCAAGTTTAAAAATGATTGCCCTTAGCGGGGCTTACTGAAACTACAGAGGTTTCTCTGAAGCTGACCTGCAGGTAGATACTAAAAACAACTGAATCATGCAGTTATTTATTTAACCAATTGCCCTTCAGTGGATTTCCCCCTCTTCCTGATCAGGCAACTTTTGCGATACGGTGCTGCGTTACTTTAACTGACAATTGTGCGGTCATGAAACACTGCACCCAATTCAAATGTATGTCCTTTTTTTCACACAAATGGAGCTTCCTTTCAGTAGTATTTGATTGCCTGTGTGGTTTTTATTTTTTGCGTTATAAACAAAAAAAACCAACAATTTTGAAAAAAAAACCAATATTTTTTACTTTTTGCTAGAACACATATCCAGTAAAAAAAATGTAAAAAAATCTAATTTCTTCATAAATTTAGGCCACAATGTATTCTGTTACATGTCTTTGCTAAAAAAATCCCAATACATGTAAAGTTATAGCGTCTACAAATGGCGGTATATATACTGGATTTTTTATATGCAGGCATTCTGACACTGGGGGGGAAGTGACTAACTGCCCCTGACATCCCCAGTGACACTAATGACTAATAGTGACACTAACAACTAATAAAAAGCACTGGCAGTGTACTAATGACACTGGGCAGGAAGGGGTTAACATCTGGGGCAACCAAACGGTTAATTGTGTGCTGTGTGTGTTTTACTGTGTGCTGTGTTTTACTGTGTAAGCACGCTGCTTCTTTGTATTGCTCTGCTATGCCAAGCAATACAAAGTAGCATAGTGGAGCTGAAAGGGGAGACATCTGTATTGTTTACGTTCAGACCTCTTTCATATCAGTTTTCCTCAACGATCGCCGGGTGCCAGCGGGAAATCTCTGATCAATAGTAGCGCCCCCTACCCAGAAATACAAAAGCATATATATATATATATATATATATATATATATATATATATAATTTTGCACAGCTTTGCAGTTAATAAAAACAGTATTACATTTATTTTAAATCTTTATAGTATAAATGCCTGAAGTTGACTTGATTTTATCCTCCTTTAACCTCCTCTACAACACTGTGAGTGGAAGAGCAGTAGTTAGAACCAACCAGGTGTGCTGTATGTACATATGCTGAAAAGGAACACACTGACAGGACTAGAGAGCAGAGAGATCACCTCATTAGTCTGTAGATGCTCCATCATTGTCCAATCACAGTTTGCTTAATAGCAGTAGAAAAAAATCAGGTCACCATGTTGGCTGTGCTGTGTGGTAGAACTATGGAAATCTTAGGAATGGATTAACAGAAACTTGAACACAGCTTATATGTATGTATTACAAATGTGCTTTTGAATTGGTTGTAAAGTGCAGTTTCCCTCGTAGCTCCCCCTAAATACATACCTGAACCTGTTCTTGATCCAGCAATGTGCATGAGAGCCAAGGCTCTCTCAGCTCCCTCATCCCTCATTGGCTCAGCTACAGCAACAGGAGTCATTGGCTTCCGCTGCTGTCAATCAAAGCCAGTGACGAGGGAGCGGGGGTTGGGCCAAGCCCCACTCTATGTGCTTTGTTGACACTCAGAGCTGGGCTCAGGAGCAATCACGCATGAGTGCCCCCATAGCAAGCAGCTTGCTATGGGGGCACTTGACGGGAGAGGAGGAGCCAGGAGCGGCGGCAGAGGGACCCAAGAAAAGGAGGATCGAGGCTGCTATGTGCAAAACCATTGCACAGAGAAGGTATGTGTGACATGTTTGTTATTAAAAAAAAAATCAAAAACAAAAAACATAGGTGAAACTTAATTATGGCTGTTTGTGGATTCCAAAGAGCCTAGATCTGCAGAAATACTGGATTTTAAACCTAGAGGAAATGAAAAAAAAACATGAATCTTCTAAATATAATGCCAATACAGAATGCAAGAAGTCATAATAAATGCAAATTTTTTAAATTTTTACTCTACACCAATACAATTGCATTAACGTATTTTTCTTGAGGCTCTGTTCATATACTTCTATACTTAACAAAATACTTCTACAGCTCAGTTTTCTGTGCCTTATATTTGAATGCTAGTTTGACATATCCTAGGCAAAATAGTAGTAAAAATCGTATGTGTTAAGAATTGTCAATACAAAATAGTTTTTTTTGCCTTATATCTAACTGTTGGTTTTAAATTACCGAAGCACAATATCGGTAAAGATGTACGGAATTAAGCTAGGTCAATTCTGATGTTTAAAAAAATATAAGAAAATCACAGTAATTAGTACATGTTCATTATTAAATACAATTCACGGCAACTAAAGATGAGGGAACAATTTTCCAATTTGTAGTAATTAATTAATGCCTTGAATTTATGCTAATTTACAATATTTCTAATTTAAGATAATAAAACTATTTGCTAATAGAACACATGCACTATTAGCACTTTTCAGACTTCCTTTAAATAGTTTAATTGCAGGAATTAGCAGGCCCCTTCTCTGAAGCAGCAGTCTTCTTGGAAATGTCTTGCCTAACCACCTATATCATAATTATGTGCTGAGAATACTAAATGGAATTGATCGTTTAATTTCTAATTCTTACATTTTATAGAATTTTATAGAATTTAATATATTGTCCAGATTTATACTACATTTAAAGAATTAGTTCACCTTTAGGAACATGTTACATGTACCCGTTTTTAAGATGGAACACGTAACATGTTCACAATGCTGCAGCTGCTACCCAATTCCCTCCCCCTCCCTGTGACATCAGTACGGGAGAAGTTCCCCATACAAGCTGTAACTTTGTAAAAACAGTGCGGCCATACGTCATTCATTCACAGAGTTCTGTGAATGAATGAACTACAAGTCCTGACAGCCTTAGCAGCTGTTGGCTTGTAGTTCTCAATGAACTACTATGGCACTGTATGGGTCATATACTGACAGGTCTGCAGGAGACCTGCATTGCACCAGTGATCTGCTGATTGCTGGTGCAATGCTTCATAGGCTCCTGCAACAAAAAATAATAAATGCACGTTTTCGTACCTGCAAAAAATGTGCATTTAATATTTTTTGTCAAAAGGTGAGCTTATCCTTTAATAAGCAGAAGTGTATGTTTAGGCCTACTTTATTTTCTTTAATAGTAAGAAATAAAGGGACTTTACAATCATTTTATTAATGGCGTTCATTTATGTACTACCAAACATACTCTAAAGTACTCAACAAATAACTAATTAAAAAACTCATGCCGCCACTTCCTCCAAACCTGTTCATATGCGGTGCATGCTTTAAAAAAAAAATACTATACTTATAAAATACCTTTAAGAGCGAAACAGAATCTCATGAGTGCACATTAAGCTTTGGCTTTGGTCTTAAAAGTATTTATTAGTACTTTCAAGGTTTAGCATTTGTCTTTGTCCTATATAAGCTTACAAATAGAAATAACTATTCTCTAGTAATATGGCAAATAAACCCCATCTTCCGCCAAATGTAATCCCCCCTCACTCTGTTCCAAATCCACCCACCCGTACTCCCACCCATATACAGTTTGAAATAAAAAAACAAAAAAACATATAAAACCATTTTTTTTTCTCCAACCACTTGATGCTTTTCCATAATTTTAATGTTATGCAATCCCTGGATTCTTTAGGAAGCTGGGATGATGTACTCTTCTAAGGGAAAGTGAAGCATCCATGCACCAGGGAGAGACAGGGGGTATTCAAAAGAACACTTGAGACCTTGTGTGTCAGGCAAAAATAGGCAAAAATAGATTCAGATAAAAATATGGGGCAACAAACTTATTATTTAAACAAATTGGGATATTATAAAGAGGACTAAGGTATGAAACCACCAAACTGTTCTAAATATGCCCACAATTAAAATTAAAATTAGAATTATATGCTTACTAATTCCTGTCTGTGTATAAACACCACGCTGCCACTTTGAAATATAATAAACATATGAAAAAAACACTTCAAAAAAGTATTCCAGTGGCACTTAAATCAATTAGTGTACAAAATATTTATAAAGTTACATATATAAAAAATGTGAATAGTGAATAAAAAATAACATATAATAAATAATATTGTCCACTTAAATAATACTAATAGTGTGAAATAAATGCTTTGTGTTATTCCAACAAAAAGTCCAAATAACTCAGTCCATCTAACGATCACCACGTGAAGAAACTTAAAACTTAAAATTAAAATAAATATAACTGTGTGGTGCGCCCCTCTCAGGTGTGCACTCACCAAAAAGTGTTGCCTCCCACTCTCATGGTTGGCACACTGAGCTTTGATTAATGATTTCCCAAGGACTAGATCAGATCGCTTGTAATATTATGTTCTTCTTGAACTTGCAACAATGGACTCCCAGGACAACCGTTCCTGATCTCCAGCACATAAATTCCTCCTCCTAATGCTCCACTCGGGAAGGAGTGGAGGAATATTCCCAGGAAGAAGAGAAGTAAAACGGTGAGGAGGATAACCAGAAGGAGGCTCTAATATCTCCTCCAGAGGATGGACTTCAGTGTCTTGTATGGAGATTTCACTGGACTCCTTATTTCTGTTCCAGTGAAAAATGCTGGACTCCCCCGCACATCTTCACTTTCAGGGTAACCAGGAATGTGAATCTCTCCAACATTTTAAGCTAAGTCCATAGCTCTTTACTGGATGCGAGGACCCAAGGGACAGTCAAAGTATGGCACAGCACCATCAGGACCAATTGGTCTTGATATCCTGAAACTGATTGCGACCCATTATGCTCCCCAATCCGCAGATCCTATCCATCTTGTGGGGATCGTCAGCTTGCTTTAAAACGTACCTTTTCATGGAGCTTGTGGAGAGATCAGCTGACCTTATAGGTTGCAAGCCGATGATCCCCGCAGGATGGATTGGATCTGCAGATTGCGGAGGATAATGGATCATACTCCGATCCATTATTCTCAATCCGCAGATCCGATCCACCCTGCGGTGATTGTTGGAGGGGGTGTCACCAAGTGTTCCGGCACCAAGTTACACCAACCCTAGGGACGTCCCTGATCCAAAGCAGTGTGCCCGAGCTGACAGAGAGAACTGTTAGTAAACAAAACAGTCCTCCTCCCTGTCGGAGATCCTCAATAATCACTGAGTGCCGGCGAGTAATCACCAGCTGGGACTCGGTGGTTGACAGATGTGTGAGCGCCCCCTATCCAGAAATGCAAATTCACGTATATATATACGTGATTTTGCGCACCCGTGCCGCCCTGTAGCAGTATTTCTGCCATAGGTGGGTCAGAAGCTGTTAAAACAGTTTATTGATATTATTTATTTACTTTTACTCAATATTCCAAAGGCTTTTTTTTTTTAACATGACTAGCAGCAGAGGACTATGCTTATGTTTCCCTGCAAACAGGGTGAGAAATAGCTAGGTCATGTGACAGATGTATATTGATTAGGAAACAGGTACTTTTTAAATGTTTTTTTTTCTTGACCTCTAGAAGATTTGCCCCCCTTCATGACCAGGCCATTTTTTTGTGATACAGCGCTGCTAAATTTTAACTGACAATTGTGTGGTCATGCAATAATGTACATAAATGGAATTTATATAATTTTTTTCCCACAAACAGAGCTTTACGTTTGTGGTATTTGATCACCTCTGGGTTTTTTATTTTTTCCACTATAAATGTAAAACAACCGAATTTTAAAAAAATCTATATTTTTTACTTTGTGCTATAAAACATATCCATAAAAATGTTAAAAAATCTAATTTCTTTATTAATTTAGCCCAAAACGTATTCTACTACATATTTCTGGTAAACAAAACTACCAATAAGCGTATATTGATTGGTTTGTGCAAAATTTATAGCTTCTACAAACTATGGTATATATACTGGATTTTTTTTATACTAGTAATGACAGCGATCAGCGACTCATAGCGGGACTGCGATATTGCGGCGGACAGTCTGACACTGACACTATGTGGGAACCAGTGACACTAATACAGTGATCAGTGCTAAAAATATACACTGTCACTGTATTAATGACACTGGCTGGGAAGGGGTTAAACATCTAGGGTGATTAAAGGGTTAACTATGTGCCTAACCAGTGTTTTTACGTACTTTGTTAGGTGTTTTTACTAGGCAATCTGCTGGATTTTATTCCCTGCCTCGCAGGGAAAGAAAATCTAGCAGATCGCCACTGACAGAACACAGCTCTGCCTTGTTTGCATAGGCAGAGCTATGTGCTGTCAGTCTTCTCAGCGATCAACAGGTGCTGGAGCTCATCCATTGGCCGGCACCTATTATTTATTTATTTCAGGTACTTATATAGCACCATCAATTTACGCAGCGCTTTACATATATATTGTACATTCATATCAGTCCCTAACCCTCAAGGGGTGTACAATCTAAGGTCCCTAACTCAACTCACATCCATACATATACAGTTGTGTTCAAAATAATAGCAGTGTTGAAAAAAGTGAATAAAGCTAAAAATCCTTTTAATAGCTTTTATTTCCATACACACAAATGCATTGGGAACACTACACATTCTATTCCAAATCAAAACTTGAAGAAAAATATATCAAATTTGTGTTGTTCCTCTAAACAAATTGAAGAAAAGTTAATATTAGAATGTTCAAAAAAATAGCAGTGTTTGTAGTCCTCTTTACAAACTCAAACATTCACTTTTTAAACTAAAAAATGTTTGAAGATTTTGCTTTCCTTTGAATCACTTAATGAATATTTAGTTGTATAAGCACTGTTTCTGAGAACTGCTGTACATCTGTGTTGCATGGAGTCAACCAACTTCTGGCACCTGTGAACAGGTATTCCAGCTCAGGATGATTGGACGACATTCCACAGTTCTTCTCTATTTCTTGGTTTTGCCTCAGAAACTGCATTTTTGATGTCACCCCACAAGTTTTCTATTGGATTAAGATCCGGGGATTGGGCTGGCCACTCCATAACGTCAATCTTGTTGGTCTGGAACCAAGATGTTGCACGTTTACTGGTGTGTTTGGGGTCGTTGTCTTGTTGGAACACCCATTTCAAGGGCATTTCCTCTTCAGCATAAGGCAGCATGACCTCTTCAAGTATTCTGATGTATTCAAACTGATCCATGATCCCTGGTATGCGATAAATAGGCCCAACATCATAGTATGAGAAACATCCCCATATCATGATGCTTGCGCAACGATGCTTCACTGTCTTCACAGTGTACTGTGGCTTGAATTCAGTGTTTGGGGGTCGTCTGTCAAACTGTCTCCGGCCACTAGACCCAAAAAGAACAATCTTACTTTCATCAGTCCACAAAATGTTGTGCCATTTCTCTTTAGGCCAGTCAATGTGCTCTTTGGCAAATTGTAACCTCTTCAGCACGTCTTTTTTTCAACAGTGGGACTTTGCGGGGGCTTCTTGCAGATAGCTTGGCTTCACATAGGCATCTTCTAATTGTAACAGTACTCACAGGTAACTTTAGACCTTCTTTGATCTTCCTGGAGCTGATTGTTGGCTGAGTCCTTGCCATTTTGGCTATTCTTCTATCCATTCGAATGGTAGTTTTTCGCTTTCTTCTACGTCTGTCAGGTTTTGGTTGCCATTTTAAAGCATTTGCGATCATTTTAGCTGAGCAGCCTATCATTTTCTGCACCTCTTTATATGTTTTCCCCTCTCCAATCAACTTTTTAATCAAGGTACTCTGTTCTTCTGAACAATGTCTGGAACGACCCATTTACCTCAGAATTTCAGAGAGAAATGCACTGTAACCAGCATGTACAACATTTGCTGCCTTCCTTCCTTAAATAAGGGCAATAATTGCCACCTGTTTTTCAAAGAATGAATGACCTCACTAATAGAACTCCACACTGCTATTATTTTGAACATGCCCCTTTCAATTAGTGATTCAATTACACAGAATCAGCAGCATGCATGTCATGACTGTTGGGTCTGTTGGATTTCTATTACTCTACTACACCTGCTAGTATATTATTTGCCATGTATAAATGTCATTTCTACCAAAAACAGTGATTGATCAGGTTAGTGATGTCTGACTGCTATTATTTTGAACACAACTGTACATACTAGGGCCAATTTGGACAGGAGCCAATTCACCTACCAGCATGTCTTTGGAGGGTGGGAGGAAACTGGAGTACCCAGAGGAAACCCACACAGGCACAGGGCACACAGGCACACAGGCAAACTCCAGGCAGGTGGTGTCGTGGTTGGGATTTGAACCAACGACCCTAGTACTGCCATGCGGAAGTGCTAACCATTTAATCACTTTGCTGCCCACCTGTTGATCAGCTTCTGCTGTGTCCAATCACAGCAGAAGCGGTACTCCAGCAGTGTGTGCACTCCCCCTATGGCAGAAGTGCAAAATTATGTGTATACGTGAGTTTGCACAGAACGTCCACTCTGTAGCAGTAAATCTGCTATAGGGTGGATGGCAAGTGGTTACAGTGCAATCATTCACATACAGAAATAGAAGGGACAATGTAAATGAAACAGTTTGGTATCACTTTAAGTTTCCCAGAGTTAGGCTTTAAGAATTGTAAAAGTAGATTCTTTTTCTATTTTTTCAAGAACACCGAATACATTTTTTCCTGTGTCATTGTAAATGCAGGTAAAATAACGCAAGTTATCTGACAAACATTACTGGATAAATTGCTAGCTGCAAAAAGGAAAAGAAAGTCCCTGAACTTTGATGTCTTCATTGCTGCTTGACAGTAAGGTCACCGTGGGTGTGTCACAGAAAAGGTTTTACTGTAAGATGTCATTTTTGTGCACTTATTGCTGATGTTCAAGTAAGTGCACTATGAAAGGTTAGAGATTTAATAAAACAACAAATTGAAGAGTCAGCCTAACTAAATCTTAGCTACATCAAGAAATTCTTCATAAATAAACTTAATTTTATTTTCATCTCTTCCCATGATACAGGCTTCTCACTGGCTCCATTCCAAAAGCAACTGTTTTGCTTATCTCGCATATAGAGACTGAAGGCTGAATTCACAGCATGCTACCACTCAGATTGTTCATCCTTGTGAAACTGGTGGAGTACAGAGTCTTCATCATGGGTTAAACTTTGAATCAGCATTCATGCGCTGTTCATACTCTGGTTGGAGCATTACCAACATTGCAAAGACCGCGCCTGTTCACACTGCTTTGAGTAGGGATGAATGTTCTGATTTTAGCACAGCTGCAATGTTTGCTGTATGGCATCATTAGGTCATTGATCATTTATTGTCTGGAATTGCTATTTAACCACTTGAGCTTTGGAAGGTTTTACCCACTTCATGACTGGGCCATTTTTTGCTAGACCGCACTGTGCTACTCTAACTGGTAATTAAACAGTCACGCAATGCTGTACTCAAACTACATTTATATAATTTTTTCACAACAATAGAGCTCTCTGCTACATGTCTTTGATAAAAAATCCCAGTAAGTGTATTTTAATTGGTTTGCATGAAAGTTATAGCGCCTACAAACTATGGTATAGTATGGTTTAGGTAATTTTCATTTATTTATTTGTTTATTTATACTACTAATGGCAGTGATCAGTTATTTATAATGGGACAGTAATAGGCACTAACTGTCAGATGGGTGGAACTTACTAACTGCCACTGACATCACCAATGACATTGATTCAGTGATAATACTATGAACTATCACTGTACTAATGACACTGGCTGGGAAGGAGTTAACATCTAAGGCAATCAAGGGATTAAATGTGTGCCTAACTATGTATAATGTGTCTACAGTGTTCTGCTTTTACTAAGAGATTTCTCATCCCTGCTTTGAGATCGCTCCCTCTGTACAGAACTCTGTGTTGATTGTCAACACAGAGCTCTGAGCTGTCATTGTACAAAGCCGATCAGCAGGAGCCGATCAGCAGGTCCCGGCTGTGAATCATTGGCCAGGACTTGCTGATAGGCTCTCGCTGTGTACAATCATGGCAGGTGCTGGCTGGGGGGTGCACATGCACGTTCCTTAAACCCGGAAGTTGACAGCGACATATGGGTACATCGCTTTGCCTAAAGCGGCTGCCCATCCACAGTACATTGCAGGTGATCGCTAAGTAGTTAAGTAGAATTTGTTTTTAAATTACAGAACAGTTTATATTGGAAACAAAATTATTTTAGTTTATTTTAGAAACTAAATCATGAGAACTATAAAAGGTGGAACCTTTTTTTTTTTTCTCTTTAGATAAAGTGTTTATTGTTTTAAAAAGTGGGTTAAAGGTGCTGGAACCCCAAAATCTAATAGAATAGAATGATGGTGGTAAGACTATGGAGAATCTTGATATTCATCTGGCAGCTTTTACATACCAATAATTTTCCATGATCAAGTTGCGATTACTATGATTCAAGTGCACATCGTAATACTCAAGTCCAGATATGAAGCTGGATATACAGTACATATTTTTTTTTTTTTTTGCTGGCTGAACAAAAAAAAAAAAAAACTAATAAATTACCCTATCCGCACATGCAAGGTGGATGGAGGAATCGTCCCTGCTGTGCTATTGTATTCTGACAGTGAAGACTCGTCCACTGTTAGAATACACTGATAAGCCCTACAGCCGATTGGCTGCAGTGGCCGATCAACTGAAAGTTGTCCAGTAGTCCCATGCAACAGAAGTCGATCTACTGATGTAGGTCTGTTGGACAGAGAGGTCCCCACACAAACTGAAATATGCTGGTTCGGCAGGGATGGATTTTGTTCCGTTTCAAGTTTGTTTTAAAAATTCTCTTGGTGCTAGCAAAAAAATTATATAAATAAAGACTGCTGCATCCACTGCACAATTTTGATACTAGATGTAAAACAACAAGTGGGCGTGCTGTCTCTTAAAAATTCTAAAGTGCAATTGTGCATACGATATAACTATATCAAACCACAATTTTTTTATAAAGAAATAAAAGTGTAAACTCAATACATGCAATAACCTAAAAAAAATATCAAAACTGAAAACCACACCACTCAGGTTCTTTCGCACATTCAATCCTATTTTACGGACATTCTGGGTTCTGCATCCTTGGCCGTTTCTCTGTGGGAGACTCACAAAGCCACCATTAGGGGTCATTTGAGTCAAATCGCCTCGTCCACGAAAAGGGCCAGAGAGAAGAGGATGTTGGAATTGACCTCAAGATTGGCCGTGGTGGACGCTACTTGGAAAGCCTTGCCGACTACGGCCAATATGAAAGTTCGAGATGAGGTGGCTGCTGAACTTGATCTTCTCTCCACTACACGAGCTGAGTAGGCCTTACGTTGGGCCGGACATAAGTTTTATACATGCGCCAATAAACCGAGGCCAATGTTGGCCAAGAAACTTAATTCGCTTGGTCGCACGCATAAACCTATTCAACTCCAAATGAGGGGCGGTAGCTTTACCTCAGACTCTGTGAAGATTACTCATAGATTTGCGGATTTTTTGTCCTCTCTACCAAAAACTGAACACCTTTGTCGCTGAACATGCTGATAGCTTTTTTGCTGATGTAGCCCTGAATGTAGATATCTCTGAATCTGAACTCTACCAAGTCATCAAATCTTTGAAGGCCTCTAAGGCTCCAGGCCCAGATGGGTTTTCTGGGCTCTACTATAAAAAATTTGCCACCGTTCTGGTTCCTCATTTGACAGCCTTTTTCAATTCTTTGAAGCAGGGTTCCCGGCTTTCTTTGGAGTCTCTTCAGGCGTATATTACTATGATCCCTAAGAAAACTGAAGATGCCTTTGAACCACAAGCTTTCAGACCGATCTCGCTGCTAAACGTGGACTTCAAGATTCTGGGAAAGGTTCTGAGCACCCAAATTAATAAGTATCTACTCTCACTTATTCATCGAGATCAGGTTGGCTTCTTTCCGGGGCGACAAGCTGCTGATAACATCCATATCATTCATATTTTACATCGCCACAGGATACCAGGGTTCCTTTTATCCCTAGACATTTATAAAGCGTTCAATTCGCTTTCTTGGGAATATTTGACATATACACTGTCTAGATGGGGGTTTGGTGATGCATTTCTGGCTTGGATATCGGCTTTATATTCGTCTCCCTCGGCCTCTGTTAAAAATGCAGGGTTTTTTCCTCATCCTTCCCTATTTGCAGGGGCACGAGACAGGGATGCCCATTATCACCTGCTCTTTTTGTTCTCGCTCTTGAACCTTTAGCTGCAGCCATTCTAAATCACCCAGATATTTCTGGTGTCCCCTATGCCGATACTCAATACAAGGCCAACTTTTATGCGGATGATGCCCTTTGGTTTTAACCAATCCTCTCATCACTTTCCCCAATCTCCAGGTCATATTGGACCGTTTTTTTCGACTATATCTGGCCTACGCATCAATTTGTCTAAAACCACGGCATTGAATATTACGCTCCCTGCCGACTTGGTTGAACGGTTGCAGACACAATTTCCCTACCATTGGGCATCCCATTCTCTGGCTTATCTTGGCGGTACACTTACTTCCTCCTACTCTGCCTTATTTTTGGCTAATTTTTATCCCTCATTGCGCTCTGTTACTTCTCTGCTTCATTCCTGGCAGTTTCCTTCTTTATCATGGATTGGCTGGATATATGCTGTCCAGATGACTATCCTGCCGAAGATCTTGTATTTTTTCCGAACTCTGCCTATTCATGTCCCTGCGTCTTTTCTTCGTGTACTACAGAGCCAGATTCTCAGTTTTCTTTGGGCTCATAAACGTCCCAGAGTGCCTAGAGCCACTGTGTATACTCATAGACTACAGGGAGGTTTGGGAGTTCCACACGTTTCTAGATACTTTTTGGCGGCTCAGATTTCTCAGTTGTCTATGCTTCATGCCACGACAGATATCCCATTATGGGTAGTCTCAGAATTACCCAACTGTGCTCCGCTTTCCTTAACTACATTGCTTTGGCTCCTGCCTAAGTTGCGCCCTCTGGATTTGAGCCTTCTCATGCTTCACAGTTTGAGAACCTGGGATTCTGTAAAATATTCCAGTAATTTGATTTCTTCATTTCTACCTCTTTTGCCGATTACGCATAATCCTTTATTTCCTTTATTTCTGCCAGGCCTAGAACATCCCCCTTCTTTCTCTTGGTTGACCTCCCATGGCTTTGTTATTGTACATGATTTTATGAGCGCTCATACGCTTCCATCTTGGGAGTCTCTTCGAGAATCAATGGGGGGTTCCGCCACGGGAATATTATCAGTATTTGCAATTGCGCCACTGGGTCCTATCCCTCCATCGTACCTCTACATACCCTTACCACAAAACGCCCTTTGAACACGCTTGTCAGCATTCCCCAGGGTCCCCTGGTCTCATTTCTGTAATGTATGCCTCCCTTAACAG
Organism: Staurois parvus; assembly: GCF_062004578.1. Taxonomy (NCBI): domain Eukaryota; kingdom Metazoa; phylum Chordata; class Amphibia; order Anura; family Ranidae; genus Staurois; species Staurois parvus. The sequence goes on along the minus strand of NW_028318993.1, from coordinate 1,400,263 downwards.
TAGGTCTTCCTCATCACCCCTGTCTTATGTCTCTCAATGGGAGCGAGTCCTGGGTGTCGCGATTGCGGTGGAGGATTGGCGTAGGACCTGGGGGATGGTGGCGAAATGTTCATTCAATACAGTCACTCTTGAGGCAGCCTACAAAGTTCTACTGTGGTGGTACTGGGTCCTGGCTCAGACTGCTCACTTTAATCCGACTGGCGGAGATAGGTGTTTCCGGAACTGTGGTCTACGCGGGGACATCTTGCACATTTGGTGGTCGTGCCCGCGATTGATAGGCTTCTGGTCTAGGGTTTTCGGTTTGCTACAAACGCTATTTCATATTACAGTCCATAGGGATGCAAAGGTAGCCCTCCTGCATTGCCCAATTTTGGGTCTGTCTAGGTCTCAGCAGAAATTGGCATCCTACCTATTCATTTCGGCCAAACGTGCTATAGCTCAAGCTTGGAGAACCCCTTCGATAGTCTTCCAGGAGGTGAAGACCCGGATGAATGCTATGTTGTTCAATGAACAGATGTCTAGCATTCTTCATGATTCTCATCCGAGATTCCTTAAGGTTTGAGAACCTTGGATACGTTATTCTTTACCATCCCTGCCTCCTACTAGTTATGGCCTCCTATAGTCGCTGCCTGTGATAGCCCAGGATCCGTGATCCCTCTAGTTTCCCTTCTTTCATGTTTTCTTTCTGATTCCTTTTTGTTTTATTTTCTTTTCTTCTAACCTTTTTTTCTGATATTATGTTGGACTACTGCTGCTATTTGGTTCGTTTTTTTGCCGTCCCTTCTTGATGTCATTGGACATTTCGTTATTTGACTAATACAAGTCAGCAGGATGTCTCTGTTTATGTGTTATTGTTCTGCTCTGCCCCTGCGAGGGTGTATTTTGAGCTTGTTATATTCTTAAAAACAAAACTTTCCTAATAAAAATATTGAAACAGAAAACTGAAAACCAAATATAAACACAAATAAAATTGTGCCGTATACTTAAAAAGCATTCAAATATTGAAGCATGTGTAGTACCATACTCTACTTTCAAAATAAAGATAAACATAGAAGAGTATATATACTTACAAATGGACAAATGTGTATATGGACAATGATAAGCTCAAAAGCACTCAAACTTTAAAGTGTATATAATATATCCCGGTACTCCACGCTCAAAACAGAAATAAACATAAAGAAGTGAATATACGTGTGCAGATGGACAAATGCACATATGGACAACTATAAATAAACACACATAAATAAGAATATGTTATTCAATAGTGCAAAAAAAATAATAAACAGGAATAAAGAAAACAAATGTGCAAAATGTCCAAACAGATGGATAAATATCCTGGTGAACAGTCCAGTATCAAAATGGAAAATTCCATAGAAAAGGAAGACACACTTCAAAGTGTGAGATGGAGAGCATTCAGTGCAGCAGGAATAGAGGGTGCCAGGAGATCACACCAGAGACTCCGATCCCACATGGAGATCATGAAGCGCCTTGCTCTCCCACAGCAGAAAATATTCAGACACGCCACTTTGTCTAGGTACAATCCTGTGAAAGTGTGCTCAAGAGTTAAAAGCAAGAAGGGACCACCATAGTGCAGTATGTTAAAACCAAGGGATTTTAATATGGTAATATACTTACAATAAGAAGGAGATCACAGGCATATAACAAAGGATGAGCACAGCTGGATTCCCTCCAGCACGCGTGATAACGTCATGTGTTCGGCCTTGCTCTTACGTGTTTCACTGCAAACAGCATCTTCAGAGGAGAAGGCATCAAACACACGTTGTTTACACTGATCAACACTTTTCTGGGGCTTGACTCCGCCCCTTCATTAGGGCTGGAATAACCGAGATAATAATAGTGTAGAAAGTAAAAAAAAATTATATAATATGGTAATCATCAAAGTGATTTTAAAATTACAGAAGCAGCCAATGAGCTGCAGCCACTGATCAGTTTATTCTAATTGTGGTGGTTCACACTGTCAGAATACAATGTCTCAGCTGGGGGATTCCTCCATCCACCTTGTTTGAGTGGATGGTGAAAACTGTTAGTTTTTTTTTTTTTTTCTAGTTCAGTTTTTTAGTTCTGTAAAAAAAAATGAATAAAAATTAACGACCTTTGGCCAGCTTTGGGTTACCCATATATATAAGATAGAGGAGGGTTTCTCAACCAGGGTTCCTCCAGAGGTTGCTATGGGTACCTTGAGCAATGAGAAATTTCTGCCTCTCAGACAAATTCCCAATGAAACCAATAAACTTTTTAGCTATCTGTAAGGGGGAAATTCTTCCCAGTGGCCACAAGGTTAAGGAGCATTCTTCCCCCGACCATCCCACTAATGTATCATGAGGTTTAGATCTAGTAATTTTTAGTAGGGGTTCCCTGAGACTGGAAAGTTATTTTAGGGTTCCTCTGTGTTGAAAAGGTTGAGAAAGCATGAGATAGAGGTTTGAAGTGGTCTGAAGAAGCAGGTAATTTCAAACGATTGCTTGTGTAAAGGATCTTTCAAAGCTGAAGGTCACCAGAAAGGCCATCCTACAGAGATGGACTTTTTGGTCATTTTTATTTGTTCTTTTTGAATGAGTATTGCCTGTACCTGAAAGTACTATCTTGATATTACCTGGTATCAATGTATTTCTATTTTTTAAATATTGTATGAAAGAACATAATGTGAAGTACTTATAACAGAGAGTGAGAGTAAATGAAACAATGAGGCTGATGTCCATTTCACTTTGTGATATGGAGATGTCTGAATCAGATGTTTGCTTTCTCTAAAAATTGAAAAACCTCTTTAAGTATCCATCTACAAAACATTACAGAAATGCCAGTCCAAATGATAGTGTAGACTTTGTTCTAGAGTACATTCAGACAGAGTTAGAAAAAACATCACTGTTCTTTTTGTATCGCAGAGAAGTTATTCTTGAAATCTATTAAACCCGCTGGTGAAATGCTGATGCTCTGACATACGCAGAACAAAACACACATCTTCAAATGCATTCTAAAAGAAAACACAAACCATTTAAAATGTTTATTTGATTAAACAAGGGATATCTTTGTGCTGTCAGAGTGATCTTTTCTTCAATCGACAGTGCAGCTTATTTTGTATTCATTTGACAATGTTTATAAACATTGCTGGACTGATTATCTTCTTCTGAGTGCATTATGGTTTATATTACACCAAATCCCACTGAGAGACTAAACAAAATGACGAGTGCCTGGGAACATGACATGGGGAAGGGAAAGGAGAAAATCACAATCAGGTAAATTCACCCAGCAGTCTTTAAAATGTATCTCAGTCCTTCCAGTTCTATTTGACTAACTGAATTTTAACATTGTAAGGCTGTGTATAAGAACTAGTACGCATAGAATGGAGGAGAATATGTGTTAGATATGTTTGATTTTTTCATATAAAAAACATTTTACAATAGCACAGCGATTGTCAACAGATGGACTTTCTATGTTTGTTTTGGGAAAAATCACACAAATTGCTGAGGCCCGTAGTCGTAAATTGCCCATGTGTTTATGCGGCTTGATCCACCAGGTGCTGCATGCCGGCAGCCCATTCAAATCTATAGGGACATACCTACACAGCCTCTTTGCAATCACTGTGCCCATATTGACTTGAATAGGCTGTTTGTAAACAGTACCTGGAGGCTTAAGCTGCATAAACACGTGGCCCATTCACGGGCTATGGGCATCAGTGCCCATGTGAATGAGGCCTTAAAGTGATCCTCATTAAAAAAAAGCCCTTCTGGTCTCCCTGCAATGGAATATCATAATGTGCTAGTATGCATCGTATGTAAGAATATTATGAAAGACTACCAGCCCTCCATCAGCATGCTTTCACTGCTGACAGGGCTTCCATCTTTACCAGATCTTCCTTTTGGGTTTGTGTGCTCTGGTCATTTGTCCTGCACATGCACCCAGGGTCATGGTGGCAACACAGCTTTCTCAATGGAGGGCATACTGTCCATTAAGAGAGCAGTGAGCATGCACTGGCTGCTAGTTATTGGAATATCTCCTAAACTAAACAGTGCGCACTTAGGAGATATTCATTTTACTTACAGGTACACTCAGGGGCGAACTGACAACTCATGGGGCCCCCAGGCAATAGGGGATCATGGGGCCCCCGTGTCCTCGCCCACACCCAAAAAAGCCTATGAAAAAGCCAATGAAAGGTACCAGGGGCATCTCATGGGGCCCCCTACTGACCCCAGGCCCTCGGCAGTGCCCGAGTGCTCAAATGGTCAGTCCGCACCTGGGTATGCTTTATTATAAGCTTACCTGTAGGTAAAAGCTGCAGTACTTTACTACCACTTTAATGTTTCTACAACCCTTCTTTTTGTTTATTCTTTTACCTCATTCCTTATATAGTCTGCCTTGTGCAAGTTCCTCTAAGCTCCGATAATAATTTGCTTCCCTCTGCTGCTGGATAGTGTCCCTGGCAATAGAATAGGGAGATTGACGATACTCTAAATGATGACTGTTTATATTCTCCCCAGTCAGCCACTAGGAGTTTTGGTTACCAGTGGTGATGTTAGAGAAAAGAATAAATATTTGAGGGAACTTCCAGAAACTCTTTTACTTCCTGGACTCTGCCCTGGAAAGATGCATGCTCTCTGTGTATGCCTTCCAGGCTTCTTCCTGGGGGGGAACTATTGCAAGAAGAAAGGCCTGGGTCCTTTTGGCCGGACGTCTATGCTGCCCTTCTGTAAGGTTATTCCAAAAGGTTGGGAGCAGAAAAATTGCTAACAGGAGCATGCTTCTGGGGGAAATTTTCCACAGAGATAGCCCAGGAGGGCTGGGCACAAGCCGCTACCATTAGATTCCACAAGAAGCCTGAACTGTTCATCATATACCAAGCATTTCTGGTCTCAGCTTAAAGGTACACAATCAAATATCCCCAGGTTTGGCTTAAAGGAATACCAATCCAGCCCATGAGAGAGGCTAAAGTCATCTACCAGCCTGCAAGAAGTCCTGGAGTCAATTTTGCCAATTGAGCTAGTTGTTGAAAAAATTCTTCTTGAATCTAATGATGAAATCCCACACGCCCTAACCTTCACTTCCCCGGAGTCATCTAAATAAACTTCTCATCGAGCAAAGATGGGTGGGGTGGAGATCCAGTTACTGGCCGGTGAGTCCTACCTGTGGGGCATTTTAGGACTGTTAACCTCAGACAGGATAGGAGGGCCCCTAATACTCTGCAGTTCCTTAGGGGGTATCGTTACAATCTTATTAGCAAACTGCTATGCAATGCTGTGTAGAAAAAGCCAGTTAAAGTATAACTAAAGGCAAAACATTTTTTAGAGTTTTGAATAGAGTAGAGAAGCATTAAAATACCTGCCAGGTTTTTATTGGTGTCTATGTCCCCGTTAGGGAGATTCACTCTGTTTGTTTGTCCTGTTCACCGTTATCACCATATTAGCTCTGGTGACCCTGGTGATAACCAGAGATTCCCTCACTTTGGAGGGATTTCCTGTTTTGGCAATGAGACCGGAAGAGAAGGTAAATATCCCCAATGGGACAGGTGTTATAACCCTCCCCTACTCTATCCAAAATAAAGAAAAAGGGTTTTGCCTTTAGCTTTACTTGAACAGATACTTTTCATACAGCTTGCAGTGACCCCATAAAGCAAGGTGACAGTGAGAACAGACTTACTGCTTGCTCGCGCCTAGATCTGTGGCAGACATGTTCGGTGTTATGTGATACTTCTACAGTTGTAGATGTGCTTTAAGTTGCACATTTTTTTCCAACCGGCAAAAAATAACTGTTTACAGCTTTGTAGCACAAAGAGCCTGGCCACATCTAGTAGCAGTATTGTTTACTTAAAATACAAAGAAAAGAAAGATGCAATAGAATTTGTGGTAGGAAATATGGATCCCTAAAAGACTAATATGTTTTTAAGTTCTTTGAGTGATGGAAAGGGCTAATTATTTTGAACCTAACTTGCAACAAGGGATTTGAGGCAGGAACTCCATGAGACAGAAAACATTCAAACACAGAACCACATTGTAAAAACGAGATGAACTCCCTGTGATCTTTCATGAATCTGACATCTTCAACAAATAGCAACAGCTTAACTCTGCTCTCTTCCTGTACTTAACTAGGAACAGATCCAAGGCACTCACATATTCCTCTGCAGGAAAGGCAGATAGAGGCATACTAACTAATACAGGATGTCTTTGGGGTTATTTATCAGGCACAAAGTATGGTATTGCTAAGGAAAATGCAATAATGGGAAAAAGGCTATTAAATATAAAATGCAATCAAAGTCAATGTTTAAAGAACATTTACATAAAGCAGGAACTGAATTTCACTTAAAGTGTTACTAAAATCAGTCTGTATATGCAGTAAAGCATGCTTGTTATACTCACTGTGGAACCTAAAGGGTTAATCCTCTGCATTGTGTAAAAGGATGTTTGATCCTGTCTTCTCTGATCCTCCCCTTCTTCTACTGTTCCCAATCCATCTGCTGAAAGAGCAGAGCCTTGAGGGCAAGGTGCATGTGTTCAGTTTGGTGTGTATTGCTGGAGAGTTTTTTTTTCCTTGAGATGCATGTGATCAGCACAGGGTCAGTCAGTACTGTCTAGACAGAGGGTCAGGGGTTATGCAGCTTCATAGGGCAATCAGGGGAGAATGAAAATGCCTCCTACAAGGTGTAACCAATGCTTTGCTGGACACTTATAGAAGTCACAAGACTGCTCTAACTTCTGATGAAAAAAAGTACCGTATTTAATAGTTTATGTTTACTAAAATAATTGCATTTTCGTGTTCTGTGTACTGTGGGACACCAGATATAGTAAATGCAGGGTCCGGGGTTTAGTAACACCTTAATTAAACAAAAAATGTAATATATTGCAGCTTACTGGTTTTTAGTGTGGTGACTGCATTTATTTTCATTTTTCAAGCTTCTTTTGCTTTATTTTATTTTTCACCTGTGGTCCTGGGACACATCCTGTCCCTCGGTGGCTATGTCACTCCACCACTGTATCTATGGAGGAATCCTTGGTTGTCACCATAGGTTGCTCTTCTGATATGGACTAAAAACATGTTTGCATCTCTTCATCTCCATTTCATGGGAGGCAGGCCAGTCGGGAGTTTACAGAAGATATCTAGGATGGAAGATCTTGTTCATTGTAGCTCACGGGAAGTGACAATGACACTGCATTTAGGGCAAGATCAAAACGTATTTTCTATGCAAGCTATTAGCTTGAAAAAAAAAAGAAGAAAAAAAGTGCCACCACCACATTTAAGGACTGTAAGCTTCAAATGACTGCATTGTAGGGTTTAGTTATGCTTTAACTACAATCTTAATCTAAAACTCAGCAACACATTTTTTGGCGTTCCTATTTATGTACTTTTGTAGTTTGATTCGGGCAGATTAGTGTGTTTTTGAAGCAGGTGAAAGCAGAAACACCTAGCAACAAATGATGTAACAGATGCATGCTTTCTTTATTGGCTAATACAAAATGACAAAAGCTCCAAAATGCTTGGAAAACACTGTACAAAAATGCTCAAATACACACATACAAATGAGCAAAACATTAAAATGCCCCAAAAAAGTGCAAAAAAGTGATGCTCAGGTGTGAATGAAACTTTAAAGATCATCCTATTAGCCTAAGAAAAGAGTCAGTAAATGGAGAAAAAAGGAGGGGGGCAATCACTGGCACAAATGCTGTGATATTGTTGGTCAACAAATTATAGCAGAATACAAGTCATAGCCACTTGTGTGATCAATTAACTTAGATCAGGGGTTCTTAAACATTTTAATCTGAGAACCCAAATAAGAAAAATTATTATCATACTGGGACCTAAGAAGAAAATAATTTCAAACTTTTCAGCAAAGCCATACATACTGTATTAAATATAAAAGTAGCACTACCACCGTGGGGGTTGCTAAGGATTTGGCTCCCCCTATAGTCCTGCATAGCCAGGCAATGTGCATTTTCCAGACAAGCTTGCATCCAGAGTAAGAAATCAGTCCTTGAGCTTTTGTTTTATTGTTTTATTTAGGGGATTTTGAAACTGGGATAGGGTTAGGGGATTTTAGTGAATTTAGTGAATGTCACTTTTACAATTTTAAAATTTCCCGCCAGTTCCGTCCCCCATACGTCCTGACGTCGCAGGGAGCAGAACCCGGAAGACAGATGCCGGCATCGGCCGGAGGACATTGCAGGGGACACTGCAGGAGGGACATCGCGGGAGCGAAGGACAAGGTAAGGGAAGAAGAGATCCCGAAGCAGCGCTGCAGGGTATTCCCGAGTGTAGCTCGGGGTTACCGCTTGTGGTACTGAAACTTTACCCCGAGCTACACTCGGGAATACTGCCAGGGAGGTTAAGCTTTGACAATAAAACCTGGAAACTGAATGGTTTATGTGCAGAGCTGCACCAGATTTTGCTCTCTCCAGTTTTAGTAAGTCAACCCCACTGTGTTACTACTAACTAGTTGAGAGGTGCGCTCTGCTAAACAATTGCCCTAATATTCCCCTGTTTCACAGCTGGGAGTGAGAAAAACTGTGTTTCTATTATCAAGAAAAGTGCCCTCTGCAGATTTCAGCTCAAACGTTTAGGAGTATCCCATACCCCATTGTCCTACCTGGTTACAAGTTATTTAGCAATAAACTTCAAAAAGACATCCCCTAGACTAAAGAATGACCCAGAATGAATAGACTATTGCTGTGTGCCTGGCTGCCCCTACACTGCTTGGGAAAGAACCTGTCTAATCTTCAATGGCCCTTTTAGAGCTAGTGCTATATAAACAATTTTGTATTGGGCATTAGCTTCTTGTATTTCCTGTACAGCAGAGTTCAGACTCTATTCTGTGCAATCCCCCTCCTCCCACTGCCTCGCATGTGCTCCAGTTCCCCATGTATGTCTGTGCTGTCAATCATAGTCACTGTGCTATATCACCAATGATCCACTGATTTTGTGCCTAGACAATCTAGGATAAATATAAAATAGTGACCCTTCACACACATGCCCATGACCCAATGTGGTTCCTGACTCCTGACCCATAGTATAACAAATAATTCTTTAAACAAACAATTTTAAAGATACACAGAGAATACTTCTATTTCTGTACAGCTGGGGTCATGGCTGGGAACAATGGGTAGCAGTCAAGGTGTATGGTGGCTGTAAAGGGGAAGAAAAATATTTTCCATGGATCCAAAAATAATAGCATCCTCGATGCCACAAATACGTAGGATCTGGAATCCCCCACAAAAAGAAAGTGCGATGAGGTACCCCAATGGGTAGGAAATCATGAAAATATTTAATGCGCAGAATAAAAAGTTTAATGGTACTCATCTGAGGCATTATATTGCCAGAATATATGTAAAAGCCACCAAAAATGCTTAAAGTGTATCTATGGTCAAAATATTATGTTATATTCATTTCCACGTTGTATTTCAGTTATTACTAGCCCTCTCCTATTGACCTTGAAGTGTGTGAGCGTGAGCACTGGTAAAACCTGTTGGGAGACAAAGGAGAGTGCCGCTGCTATGTGTTACTATCTGCATTACAGCACGGACTGATAATGCTTGTGTTTGAGCACAGCCTGACAATGCTGGAGTAAAGTTTGGCAGGGAAGAGGCGCGCTAGGAAAGTCTGCCCAACAGGAATGGTGATCATTTGTGAGTCAACCTATCTGAGGAGTGGCAGAGTTAGTGCCCAGGGCCAGCCAATCCAGAAGGCGGGGCAGAGCTATGGATCCATTTACAGGTGTAGCTGAGAGAGAGCCATGAGGAGTGAGCAACAAGATGGCATATGCAGGTGTGAGTCAGAGTATCAAAATTGCTAAGAGAGGTGGCAGACGTTTAGTCCAGCTGATAGAACAGCAGAGTAGGACGCTGACCTACACCAGAGTGTGGTTGGTATACAAAAGGAAGTCTGGCACTGTGCAACAGAGGAGACATGGAGTATATCAAGTTGATATGTGGTAGATACCAGTGTGTCACAGTGAAGCTGTGTGCCTGAGGTCGGTGTGGACACTGTGGGGAGATGTTTCTGAAGTTAACACCCAGTGATCACCAGACGAATGTCCTGCTTGTCAACTGGGAGACAGGCTACTGTAAAGAGAAGCAGACTACTGCTACTACAGCTCTTGAGGGAGACAGCAGTGGGATGGTGTTACCTCTGGGTCCAGGACCAGTGATGTATACCCAAACCATGTTCTGCCAGACCAGAGAGACACGCATCTCCATCATTCAAGGCATGCAGTCTGCCAAGGATGGACAACAGTCTAGCACCAGAGCAGCAGTCACAGTGAGTAACCAGTTGGCTGTTATGCAAATTTTGGAGACCCGTAGGACCCAGGAGCTGAAGTCTGCAAGTTCCTCAGGTGAGGAGGGGCAAGGGGCCATTGATGTGGGGTCACCGAGATTTAAACATATATATGGGGCTATAGAGGAAGGGATAGAAGACTGGGAGTCAGTGGCGGAGACTGACTGAGACTGTGGAGCTGGAGAAGGAGAGAGTTCACAAGATTCTGGCTCAGACTAGGATGAGAGGGAGCATGCTACCCAATTGAGACAGTGTGCCAAAATCTTGGGTATAGTGAGGCCTATGTGAAGAAGAAGCCTGATCTATCCACACCTCATACCATAGCCTGAGCTTGGGCACAAAATGAGGCCTACAGCTACCTCATCAAAAGGGCTAAAAGCTCCTTCGTTCTACCAGGGAAAGGGGACCCTTTTCCAACATATAATCCAATGGTGCGTAGCTCTGGAGTATGGGTAAAATGTCCCCTATGTCACACAGGAAATCATGAAGGAGATTGAAGCAAACAGTATCTCCTGGTGTGAGAATGAAGTCTGTGTGGCTTTATGTTCATACTCAAGCCATCATGGAATTAAGCAAATCTCTGGGCTGTGGGTTCTTTCCTGTCCAGGACTGATCCAGCCTGGGAGAGCACACATTCCCCTCCCAGGCAGCTACTGCCATGAAGCCTCAGGTGGAAGACCTGAATGCCTGAATGCTGAGACCTGGGTTCTGCTATGCTGACTGAGGAGCTGTCTACTGAAGATCTAGTCTGGTATCACGGAGAAAGGCATCCAGCTGCTCTTGGGCCTTGTGAGTACAGACATTCCTAAAGGATCTTAGAGACTGAGTGCTGTTTAACCCCGTCTGGTGCTAGGAAGTCAGCTGTAGGTCTAGGAAAGGGAACATTAGCTGGTGTTCTGAAGAGCTTTGTCCACCTGGCCTACTTTTAAGACACTTCTCTGGAGCGCTAAAGAAGTTACTATTACTACTAATTTGTACTACTGCCTTAAAGCTGAATTCCACTGTTTTATTCTAGCATGGACTCTGACATAGTTTGCCCTGAAAATTAGATAAAGTCCTCAATTTACATAGGACCTGGACAGTATTCCTGCAGCTCCTGTGGGAGTAGTGCTATATGTACAGTATATTCTTACCTGAATGTTGGTGTGCTATGTATATTTCTTTCAGATCTGGGCTAGGGTTGCTACCTCATCCCTTTTGAAAATGAACACATAATTTACACAAGTTCTAAGGCTAATTTAATGCAGATAAGACACTAAGTGAGTTTAATTACCGCTCTAACCACCCACAGAACCTGTGTAATTAATATGTGTTTGGTTTTACAGGGCTGAGGTGGCAACCCTAATCTGGGAAGTAATCCAGTGTTAAACTCCATTAAGGAGCTTCCTTTAATAAAGACCGGTCACTGCTGCTCTCTCTCTTTATGCAGGGTGACTGTTCTAGTCTCTGCATGCTCCATAGTTTTCTGCAGGCAGCCTGTAGTGGGTGGAGCCAGCTTGGCCCCTGACTACAACTCTGCTCTCTGCTAAAGCTGTGTAAAACACAGTGATGATGTCACAGATACTCTTACAAGGTAATATCTGGGTTTGAATGGCATTTGATACACATAAAGTGGTTTTATATCCTTTGCGGTTATTTAGAGGTATATTCAAATGAAAAATATGTGCCTGGAGTTCAGCTTTAAGAAAACTGCATGTGTTCATTATAAAAAAAAGGAAATTGATACAGTAAGATAGAAACAAATCCTACTAAAAAAAGATCACATCAGAATTATATGCATTATTTCAAATGTAAGTAATAATTGGAGCCAATCATGAAACTGTGTATGTAGTAATAAAGTATGCCTTGAATGGCTCTTTGAAATGTATCCCAAACCTTTCTGAGGATTAATACATGCACAGCAATAATCACATTGTGTGTATCTGACCAGCTGGTGCCATTATAATATGTGCTGGCTGGCATATTAGGCACAAACTGCTACTCTCATTAGCTTCTCAATTTACACATCATGCACAGGTGTCAAGCAGTGAATGGAGCTGGTCATTAAAACTTCTTCACACCTTCACATGGAAGACATCAACACAGCACCTGCAGGTTGCCATGTATTGATGGAGTATTGAAACAAAAATGAGCAGATAAATGTAATTATCTATAGGAAGATGCTGATTTCCTCCACTGGTGATGTGTGCTGGATATAGAACAGTTCAAGAGTACAGCAATTTCTTATTGGATTATTTAGGTGCTAAAATTACAGCATACATTTTCAGAAAGGTATATGATGTTACTTTGTATAATTCATAATAATGTATGCTTTTTTATTTCAAAGAAGAACCCAGAGAATTCTAAGGATGAGGTTTAACTACTGTATTTTAGTTGACTTGGACTGAGAAACAGCTGTCTGTCTCTGAATTGTCAACACCTATGCAAGTGATTCTGAACAGACGGTTTTCAGAGAAATATTGATACACTCACTGGCCACTTTATTAGGTACACCTTCTAGTACCGAGTTGGACCCCCTGTTGCCTTCATAACTGCCTTAATTCTAACTGGCATATAATAAACAAGGTGTTGGAAACATTTCTCAGAGATTTTGTGCCATATTGACATGATAGCATCATGCAGTTGCTGCAGATTTGTCAGCTGAACATCCATGATGTGACTCTCCAACTCTACCGCATCCCAAAAGGTGCTCTATTGGATTGAGATCTGGTGACTGTGGAGGCCACTGAAGTACAGTGAACTCATTGCCATGTTCAATAAAGTAGTTTGACATGAATTGAGCTTTGTGACATGGTGCATTATCCTGCTGGAAGTAGCCATAAGAAGCTGGGTATACTGTAGTCATAAAGGGATGGACATGGTGAGCAACAATACTGAGGTAGACCGTGATGTTTAAATGATGCTCAATTGGTGCTAAGGGGCCCAGAGTGTGCCAAGAAAATATCCCCCACACCATTACACCACCACCCCCAGCCTGAACCACTGATACAAGGCAGGATGAATCCATGTTTTCATGTTGTTTCTGCCACATTCTGGCCCTACCATCTGAATGTCACATCTGAAATTGGGACTCATCAGACCAGGCAATGTTTTTCCAATCTTCTATTGTCCAATTTTGGTGAGCCTGTGCGAATTGTAGCCTCTTAGCTGACAGGACTGGTACCCGGTGTGGTCATCTGCTGCTGTAGCCCATCTGCTTCAAGGTTGGGTGAGTTATGCGTTCAGAGATGGTATTCTGCATACCTTTGTTGTAACAAGTGGCTCTTTGACTTACTGTTACCTTTCTATCATCTCCAACCAGTTTGTGACATCAACAAGGCATTTTCATCCACACAACTGCCGCTCAAAGGATATTTTCTCTTTTTTGCACCATTCTCTGTAAACCCTAGAATGGTTGTGCATGGAAATCCCAGCAGATCAGCAGTTTTTGAAATACTTAGACCAGCCCATTTGGCACCAACAACCATGCCACGTTCAAAGTCACTTAAATCCCCTTTGTTCCCCATTCTAATGCTCTGTTTGAGTTTCAGCAAGTCATCTTCACCATGTCTAGATGCCTGAATGCATTGAGTTGCTGTCATGTGATTGGCTGATTAGCAATTTGTGTTACCAAGCAATTGAACAGGTGTACCTAATAAAGTGGCTGGTGTGTATATTTTACCAGAAATTAAACATACAATGTAACTAAAAAATAAATTCCCCACAGCCCTTACATGTAAAAAAGTATACCCCATGTTGTGTAGACAGATAGATCCTGGAGAAATCTTCACTGCAGGGATGCCCTATCCTCTTCCTGCCTCTGAACTTTCAGTGGTGTGATGGTTAACAGCTTCAGGTCTTCAGGCACAACAGCAGTACAGATGATCTGATGGAGACCCCCCTTTCCTTCCTTCTCCTTTACTGAGAAAAGTTCCTTCATTAATTACACTGCTTGTACCATGATCTGTGAATGGAGGTCCCCATCAGACATCTGTACTGCTTTTCTGCCTGAAGACGCCCTTCCATGGTGAGCTGGGACAGGATCAGGTTTTAGGAAGAGTCCTCTATGTGGACTCTTCCTCTGCTCATCCTTCCTTATCCCCTGCTGCTACACTGTACAGAGCCAAGAGAGTTGCAGGCTGTGTGTGTGTATCTGCCCGCTCCATCCCACTGCTTCTGCTCCCCCTCCCTCTTGGCAGCAGAGGGTCAAAGCCAATCAGAGGACCAGCAGAGGTGACCAATAAGGGGAAGGACATGTAGTCTTAAAGGGACACTGTATAATGGCTGCAGGAACTACAAGAACCAAAAATCCCTCTGCATAGAGGGGGAGAGACACAAGACTGTTTTTCAGGCAAATGTAGAGACAAAGAGGTCTTTGCTGAAAGGACGCCATGTTGCTCAGATGTGTTGTCTTTCCTGAGTTTGCACTGAGACTGGAGCCTTTTGCTGTGTCAACAAAAGCCTAAGGACTAAGCCTCAGATGGATTGCTTGCTGTTCCTATATCAGAGCTGAGAGACCCAGCGCCATGAGTGCCTACACCAGGTCTGACAGACGGAACCTTGTGGAGTACCGAACCTGCAGAGAGACTGAATCTTGAGGGACCTGACTGCAGACCATCAGGTGATCCTAATCAGGTGCCTATGCACTGGGAAGGATGAGCTGAACATCCATGCTTATCTCAACACTGACACCGTTAATGCAGGAGAGAGTCCCCCTTGTTTAGCAGCCCACTAGCCATCTGCTGCATGCTATTACAGGAACAGCAACACGTGCAGCATCTACAGAAGGGCCCCAACGTAGACCGGCCAATTCAGACAAATAGGCGCCATGTACTTTCAAACACCTTCAAGAGTACCTCTATGCCAGGAACACATATGCCCACCCACTATAGGGGTTGTATGCATAGTGTGTGCACAAGGACCATTTAATTTCTTGAACTAGTTAAAGGATAAGTTCATCTTTTGACAATAATAAATGTACATTTTTTGCAGGTAAAATAATGTGCATTTATTCTTATTTGTTGGAGGAGCCTTTAAAGCATTACACCAGCAATCAGCAGATCACTGATGCCATGCAGGCCTCCTGCAGACCTGTCAGTATATCTTATTGTCTGTACGGGATGTACTGGCAAGCAGATATACTGACAAGAAGAATCAATGAACTTTCATTGAGAACTACACACCAACAGCCCTTAAGGAGCTGTCGGGACTTGTAGTTCATTCATTCACAGAACTCTGTGAATGAATGACAGGGCCCCACACGGCCACGCTGTTTTTAACAAGTGACCGCTTGTACGGGGATCTTGTCCCCATACTGCTGTCACAGGGAAGGGGGGGGGGGGTAGGGGGATTGGGCAGTGGCTGCAACATTCAGAATATGTTACATGTTCCACCCTAAAAACGGGTGGAACATGTAACATGTTCCCAAAGGCGCATTTATCCTTCAATGCTAATACTTCAACCCTGAAGTATTATAACTTTGATTAGATAAGATAAGCATGGATATTTGGTTATAACTTTGTTTAACATTGCTATAGTTAAATTTTCAGCGAGTGTTCATTTACCTAGTACTGTACCCTTGAATCTGTTTATTTGCCTACTCACAAACGAAGCATGTATCTAAAAAGCATAGAAAAATGACGATGGCCACAATGGCAGGCAAGATGTCCTCACTGTCAGTGCAGTCAAATGGCTGACGCATTTCGGGGATGAATCCCTTTCCTCAGAGCTAATGACCAGCCTCTGATGCAGATGTGTAATGAATGGAAAGTGGGAGCCTTGCTGGTGATGCCTGGGTGTGTGCGCCACCTGTTTTCTCTTTATCCAGTGGCTGATTTCCCCGTCTGAGGGCTGCACCCCTGAAGCATTTCCTTTGGTTGTCGCTGTCCTGGTACCCTTGGCTTCCCTTTTGGCTGTGCATATCCTGAGGCGCTGGAGAGTACATACGATATCCGGTTCGGCTGTTTATTTGCCTGCTGAATGATTTGTGTGCTGTTTATCTGCATTTCTTCAGTACATTCATATAATCTACCACCAGTTACATGGCCTAATTTCTGTGGATTACTATATAGTAGTATCTTAATAACATAACAACATCTTGTGGAAAGCCTTCCAAGAAGAGTGGAGGCTATTATGGCTGTCAATTGGTGGCCAACTCTATACTAATGTCCATGTTTTTTTAGAATGTGAGCTCACAGGTTCACAGAATTTTGTCCCTAGTCTACTTTCTAGTTGTATTCCTAAGCAATCTCCAAACGATGTACATTATTACCCAGCAACATCTTTCTGTTCAATGTAAGAAAAATATTGCTAATTCTTTCACCTCCACCACCACTTTATTTCTAAAAACAAAATCTGTTAAAACATTCATACCCTACAGCCAGTATGCCATATGTTTAGCCAGTATACAATTAAAGTCTTGTTAGCGAGAAGTGAACAAAATACTTTTCTGTCTGAGTCTGAAGGGAAAATGCCTCTGCCTCAAAAAGAAAGAAAATCACTTTTTTTCCCACTGTCATTAAAGCTAAATTTATTTTAGGAGCCCGGAGAAAACTCTCAGTACCTTTGACCCTGATATAAACATTCAGAATTCTACTTCCTTAATATACAGTAAGACTTTAAGAGCTGTAAAGAATATTAAACTACAAAAAATACAAAAAAAAATCAGTGAAAAGAGTGAAGTTGTACCAAAAGTTTATAAAGGCATCAATAATCACAGAAAACAGAAGCGATGGACAAAACATATAATAAATGTAGCTGTTTTTTTTTCTTTGATTTTTTTTTTTTAAATGTAACTTGAGGTCAAGCCATGGTTTGTTAATTTTTTCTTTTATGATTGCCTTTAGGCTCATTCACACTAGCAGTTAGGGGGCAGTAAAACACCCTGGTTGAGCCACACTTTTACCTCCCAACCTCTACCTCCTTTAGCTGCAGAGGCAGTGGCTGGGGATGTACACATGCCATGGCGCCAAATTTTACCCCTGTTGCTTTCACGAGATTGTGGTGTGCTAGTGTGAGGTTCAAGGGGTTAAAGCAGGCAGTGAGGAGGCAATACAATGCCTCCTTACCTCCTGTCAAATGCTCCCTGAAGAGTGATTCAAATGTAGATTGCTCTTCAGAGACCTAAGCTATGAAGATGTGAACAAGCCCTACGTGTTGCTTGTTGTGGTTGCATTAACATGGCCATGGCTGTGCCTATAAAATGCAATCCTGATCAGGCCTTGATTTACCTCATACAAAGAAAAACAAACAGAGGGTGCACCGGCCTAGTGCATTATCGTAAAAAATATTTATTGGAAAGGTGAAAAAGTAAGCATCGTACT
This sequence comes from Staurois parvus, assembly GCF_062004578.1. NCBI lineage: Eukaryota > Metazoa > Chordata > Amphibia > Anura > Ranidae > Staurois > Staurois parvus. The sequence continues at coordinate 1,382,687 of NW_028318993.1, read as the reverse complement.
CACAATAGGCAAACGGTCAAAGGCACATCACACTAAACAGCAGTGTCCAATCCACACTGCATATAAGTCCAAAAATATGGAACCCTGAACTCATATGCAGTGTGGATTGGACACCGCTGTTTAGTGTGATGTGCCTTTGACCGTTTGCCTATTGTGAGTACGATGCTTACTTTTTTACCTTTCCAATAAATATTTTTTCCCATAATGCACTAGGCTGGTGCGCCCTCTGTTTGTTTTTCTTTGTATCCAGTGACATTGGACTACCCTGGTCCGTTGAGGGCAGCAAGGAGTGCATTTTCCATGATATCTGTGATGTTACCATAACCCTAGCTGAGTCCATCCCGGAGCGCAGGAGTACAGAGTTTTCTGTGTTTTCTTTCTGGATTTACCTCAGTCACAGTAGGCACATGCAGAGGCATAACTAGAACCTTCAGGGCCCCGGTGCAAAAAAACATGAAGGGCCCCCCTGATCTGTGCCCTCTGTCCTTTAATCCCATTGTCGGGCCTTTATTATGGTTCCGCAGTGGTACCCTTTCACATGTTCTGCAGTGGGTCCCCTTCCTGCCCTTACATTAGTATCCCCCTTTACATCAGAGTTCCCAGAACCCCCTTTACATCAGAGTTCTCCTTTACAGTATATCAGAGTCTGCAGGGTTTGCCTTACAGAGCAAGGGGGAACTCTGCAGACTGTGATGTAAAAGGGAATTCTGCAGACCATGATGTAAAGGGGAACTCTGGTGTAAGAGTTTCTCTGGTAACCAGAGCTCCCCTTACATCAGAGTTTGAAGAGTTCCTACTTACCTCAAAGTCTACAGAGTTTCCCCTTGCACTGTAAGGATGAACTCTGCTGACTCTGATGTAAAGGGGAATGCTGGGAACTCTGATGTAAGGGGAGGGGGGGCTCTGGTGACCAGAGAACCTCTTACATCAGAGTTCCCCTTCACACCAGAGTCTGCAGAGTGAATATACTAAGGTAAAGGGGTTTACTGATGTAAGAGGGGAATGAGGATACTAATATGAGAGGGGAACTTTTTGTTAGTGTCACCCTTTACCTTAAGGACTCCACTTCCCCCTTACATCAGTGAACCACCATAGAATGATTGACTGCCTCACAGACTCTGTGTGGCCTGGAGCTGGCACACACTGACCTCCTGTAATTGCCTGCAGGCCTTGGTCCTCCTCTCTCTCATGCCCCCTCCTTGCAGTTGCTTTCAAATTTGCTGGAAAGGCAGCCAGTGCCGTAATGTCACCGTGCACCTGACCAGCAGCTCTGGATCGAGCCTGAGCCAGGCTTAGCCAATTACTAATCAGCTGGCTCCAGAACTGCGCATCCACGCTGTGCAGTTGCAGAGCCGACCAAGCAGTAATCTGCTGTTCTTGGCTCGAGTGGAGTGGGGTGGTTCACTGGTCAGGTGCGCAAGGAGGGGACACAGGGGGGGGGAGAGGAGGCTTGGAGACAAATGTAGATTTTATTGAGCAATTTTCTGCTGTTTACACAAACCAGAAAAGTGCCCTTTTTTACTAGCTGCTAGGGGCCCCCCATAGTCGCGGAACACCAGGTTCTAAGTGCAACTTTTGTGACAACATGTCTATGGACCACTTAGACTTTAAGTTCCCAAGAACATGGCCCTCCTAACCAGGGGCGGACTGACAACTCATGGGGCCCCCGGGCAATAGGGGATCATGGGGCCCCTGTGTCCTTGCCCGAACTCCAAAAAGCCTATGAAAAAGGTACCAGGGGCATCTAATGGGACCCCCTACTGACCCCGGGCCCTCGGGCAGTGCCCGAGTTTCCAAATGGTCAGTCCGCCCCTGCTCCTTACCAGGGGCAGACTGACAACTCATGGGGCCCCCGGGCAATAAGGGATCATGGGGCCCCTGTGTCCTTGCCCAAACTCAAAAAAGCCTATGAAAAAGGTACCAGGAGCATCTCATGGGGCCCCCTACTAACCCCGGGCCCTCGGGCAGTGCCAGAGTTTCCAAATGGTCAGTCCACCCCTGCTCCTAACCTTCTTGTATTGAACTGTATCATTGCTGTATTGTCTCCCGTTATATTGTAAAGCGCTGAGCAAACTGTTGGCGCTATATAAATCCTGTATAATAATAATAATAATAGACAGCAGAGGCAAAGAAGAGGCTTTTTATCTGTATAATTATTGGTCACACTTTTTCCCATTATCAGTGATCCCATATAGGGTCTTTTATGCATTGGGGTTGATTTACTAAAGGCATAAATACTGTACACTTTACAAGTATGTTTCTCTGGATCTTAGTAAATGAGGTGAAGCTTTGTTGACTTCTGTCACCCAATCATGTGCAAGCAAAAATGCTAGGTTTTTTATTGCCTAGCAAATGATTGGATAATCTTTGTAAAGTGAAATTTGACTGCATTCACCAAGCACTGGTGAAAATTCCATTGCAAATGCAACTTTCCTTGCAAAGTGAGCAGTCTATTTGTTTTTACTTAATCAACTCCATTTTCACAATATTTAAGTCAGGTCAGGACCAGAAAAACAAGTACTGTAAATCTCCTATAAAAAAGAGGTCATTTTAGCAGTGTAAAGTTACTTAAGGTGCCTAAATTGTGTGCCTACAGGGTCCAAAGAAAAAAAATTGGTACTAGGATATTCAGATACATGTATGGAGAGCATTCTGTACATACAGTCAAACTTAATAGACACATTTTTGCTCCCAGCTTCCTTGTTAAGCCCAAACCCAGGCAAAAGTGAAACTTAAACAGTTAATTGTGCAACAATTACCTTACTCCTTGGACATGATTCTAAACACCTCTTCCTATGCCATCCTTCAGTGTAATGGATCTAAGTCATGGCTTGCTCTATGAGCCAAGCTCATTTCCTACCCTGGGGACCAGGTATCTTTCCCTGCTCATTATTTTCTTGGACATTGGTCCATTCACCATTGTGAGTTCTCCTGCTTCTGGAGCCTATGAGAGAGAACCTGGCCAATGCAAATGTCACCCCCACCAATAGGAGATGTTCGCATTGTGCAGGCAGTGAGGTGGATACCTGAAGAAGGACCCCAGAAAGGAGAGAGAAAGATTGTCATGTGACTGTGGCATCAGGCAGGTAAATGGGAATTTGGATGTTTTTTGTTTTTATCATATCAGGAGTTTTTGGTTGCTAATATTTTGGAGTTGGACTTTAAGTAGATCTGAACCCCAATTGGATGACATACAGTTTGTCTATATACAGACTAGCAGGGACCATCAGTAATTTAGGTTAGGTACCAACATTCCAGGGATATTTGACACATGGAATAATAAGAATGTGGAACTTTAATCAGTAAAATGATGATAAAAAGGATCATAATTGCAATGTCTCTAATATCATCATTATTATGGTTATTGATTGCGCATTCATTTTAGATATATAAAATGAGCAACATTGGCATGTCAACAGGTAGACAATACCAGTGGTTTGGCAGTCTGCAAAATGTCTTGCTTTTCACCATTGGGTAGCCAAATATTTGAGTCTTTATCTTTGTATTTGCATCATAGTAGACTTGTTATACATTTACATTTACCTGTCATGTTGATCTTTGATTCTTCTTAAAGAGATTCTAAACCTATACCATCATTCTTACCCACAGAGGTTGGGCATGGACTCCCAAATCAAAGTATTAAAAAATCACTTCCACAATACATTTTATTCCTTCTTTAGGTAGGTGTCACGTGGTAGGCAGGTTGCTTACTGCAAGCTAGTTAGTATGGCTGCTCTAGCCAGGGTCTTTTGCTGCTTTTCCCGGTGCAAACTTGTGGGTTTTTTGGGTCTGACCCACCGGTCTTGTGTTGTTATAAAAGGGGACAGGGGTCTGGATCCGAAAGCCTGGCCAAGCCACGAGAAGAAAGCACCAACTCATCAGGACACCACCTTCTGGGATATCAGTACTATATCACTTGCCTGTTTAGGCTCTACCTGCGCAGGTATTCTGGGGCAGCCAAACCTAGAGTCAGGTTAGTTAGGGAAAGGGTGTTTTGCTCTGTTGTAACTATTGTGCCAGGTTTACAGTAAAGCCTTGAAACATTGTCCTGGCTAGTCTTAAGTTATTTAAAGGGGTGTATGAAAGTAAGCAGCACATTACACATCATCTGCAGCTTGGGTCAACACATTAGGGTACAAAGATAGCTCTGCAAGGGTTAACATGATAAGGAGTCAAAGCGAAAGGTTGCCAAGGCTAATGGAGATAGCGAGGGGGGTTGCCCCTGGGACTCCCTTCCCCAGCAATCTGTCTCCCAAACAACAGGAGCAGATCAGCATCCTGGAGGTCCTTGGCATAGCCAACAAGTACAGAAGAAAAGAAGACAAAGTGCACACTTGAGGTCCTTGCCAGGTGCACGGCGAGACACCATTCTGTCACTGGGAGTGAGTTGGCAGAGAAATGCGGGATGGGTGGAGTGGGCATAGGCTCAGCACGTCCTTCCTAAATGCAACAGTTAAGATCAAGGTGTGCATTAACACGGGACCAGAGAGTTAACTGGAGTCCAGTTTATTCACTCAGTATACACGGTGTGCACAGCCATCTCTATGCTGGAAGACCTCCTTAAGGTTGAGTTTCCCCCAAAAGCATTCCCCACCTTGTCCTGGGGCATTGATGAGCATGACAATGCAAAGGTGCCTCATGTATAGGTGATCCCATTCAAGGTTCCTAGCGTAGTCCAGAAGAAACTGGTGGGCTTACACTCACGTGGAACAGTCAGCATCCACCCACCCACAACATGATGTATTTTCAGGCAAATGGCCAGGGCGATGGGTGGAACCAACCTGCCCTGCTGAGAAAAGCAATGACAGGAGGAGCCACTGTCAAGAACTCTTACCCACCCTGTCAGGCTCCCAGCTGCCTACATTACCAGCAGCACCACCTGATGAAGTAGTTTAAAGTGTATAATTGACAGCTTCTCCTCCTGTCATAGTCATTCGCAGCAGAGCAGGCAGGTCCCGCCCACCACCCAGGCTGTTTGAATCTGAAGAGGAAAGGCAGAGTAAGCCGCATACATGGCATTTAAAGCATGCACATATGAGGTGGCAACACTGCACAGGGTACAGTGCATCCAGAAAGTATTCTCAGCGCTTAACTTTTGCCACATTTTGTTATGTTACAGCCTTTTTCCAAAATGGATTAAATTAATTTTTTTCCTCAACATTCTACAAACAATACCGCATAATGACAACATGAAAGAAGTTTGTTTTGAAATCTTTGCAATTCATTAAAAAGCAAAAAGAAAAAAAACTACATGTATATAAGTATTCACAGCCTTTGCTCAATACTTTAGCACCAATTACAGCCTCAAGCCGTTTTGAGTATGATGCTTCAAGCTTGGCACACCTATTTTTGGACAATTTCTCCCATTCTTCTTTGCAGTACCTCCCAAGCTCCATCAGGTTGGATGGGGAGCGTCGGTGCACAGCCATTTTCAGATTTCTCCAGAGATGTTCAATCTGGGCTCTGGCTGGGCCACTCCAGGACATTCACAGAGTTGGCTCATAGCCACTCCTTTGTTATGTGGGCTGTGTGCTTAGGGTCGTTGTCCTGTTGAAAGATGAACTGTCACCCCAGTCTAAGGTCCAGAGCCCTCTGGAACAGGTTTTCATCAAGGTTGCCTCTGTACATTGCTGCATTCAACTTTCCTTTGATCCTGACTAGTCTCCCAGTTCCTGCCGCTGAAAAACATTCCCACAGTATGAGGCTACCACTGAGGAGTGGCTTCCATCTGGCCACTCTACCGTACAGGCCTGATTGGTGGAGTGCTGCAGAGATGGTTGTTCTTCTGGAAGGTTCTCCTTTCTCCACAGAGGAACGCTGGAGCTCTTTCAGAGTGATCATCGGGTGCTTGGTTACCTCCCTGGCTAAGGCCCTTCTCCCTCAATCGCACATTTTGGCCGAGCGGCCCACTCTAGGAAGAATCCTGGTGGTTCAAAACTTCTTCCATTTGTGGATGATGGAGGCCACTGTCCTCATTGGGACCTTCAGTGCTGCAGAAAAATTTCTGTACCCTTCCCCAGATCTGTGCATTGATACAATCCTGTCTCAGAGGTCTACGGTCAATTCCTTGGACTTCATGGCTTGGTTTGCACTGTTAACTGTGGGACCTTATATAGACAGATTTATGCCTTTCCTAATCATGTCCAATCAACTGAATTTCCCACAGGTGGACTCCAATCAAGTTGTGGAAACATCTCAAGGATGATCAGTGGGAACAGGATGCACCAGAGCTCAATTTTAAATGTCATGGCAAAGGCTGTGAATAACAAAATGTTTGTTTTGTTTTTTATTTTTAATAAATTGCAAAGATTTCAAAATGAACTTCTTTCACATTGTCATTATGGGGTATTGTTTGTAGAATGTTGAGGAAAGAAATGAATTTAATTCATTTTGGACTAAGGCTGTAACATAACAAAATGTGGCAAAAGTTAAGCGCTGTGAATACTTTCTGGATGCACTGTAGATGACCCTGCAGATCGTTGCCACTGTTAACAGCCATGAGAGTTCACTGGTAGAACCAACAGGTATTTTTATTTGAAATTAATTTATGAAAAAAAATCTAATTATTACATCTATTATTAAATCTAATTACAGAAACTTTTTTTTAAAGTTTAATGCCACTTTAAAGTCCCACATTCTTCCTTATTCTATGGTTACAAAAAACTTGTTGAAGTGCCAAATATTGCAAACAATTGTAATTTTTTCTCCTTTTCTGTTTTCATATTTTTATTTTTATTTTGTACATCTCAGTGCTTCTAATCTATTCCAGTCTCATTGTAGTGCCTTCCTGTCTACATGCAAAGTGGTGGCTGCATCTCTTGCTCAGGGTAGGTTTCCTGATGGTGACAATGGTGGAACATGCTTGCACATTGAGTCTTTTAAAGTCTTCAATGGTCTGGGTGACAACATAAGAGTGCAACATGGTGCAAAGGAAAGAGTGTGTATCACTCCATTACAGAATGGCTGAACAAGAACATTTGTTGCATGATTACCATGTATTATTTTGGTGAAAGACGCAGATAAAAAAAACCACTGAAATTACTTTTGAAATTGCATTATTATGTAAAATGTATATGAGATTTTATATGATTGAGTTTGGATCTATTTTAAGAAATATGATTATTTCTAATTTTAACCAAAGGGAGGGATGTGATCAATAACAAAATAGTTTCTGAGTTTGAACCAGTTGAAATCTTTGAATCCCTCCAGGAAGTGACTTTGAAACTCAAACACGGTAACACTTGTCATGTGGAACTATTTCTGTCCACTCCCCTTCTTTAGTTCTGCTGGATGCATGTGGGTGATGATGATTAATAGAGCATGTCCAATCGGTTCTGTTTGTCCATGCTGGTCTTCTTTATGCACACTGAGGTCAATGGTGTATTTGTAGGTAGCCATCCAAAGAAAACACCTCACAGCAGGAGAAAATGCTAACTAAGCAAGACCGGCTCAGGAATGCAGCAAACTGTTCAGCTAAGCTTCAGCAGGCTTGATTTAGCACTGTTGTGAAAATATCAAACTTGAGCTGAAGAAAGTTAAAAAGGGAAAAAATAAACCCCAACTGCCTCTAAGGTAATATTTTTGGTAAACAGTCAAAACAGAAGACTCGTTTCAGTTTCCTTTACTTCTATGAAAAGGGCACAATGTGGATGTGAAAGAGAAAACAGCCTATTAATAGGTTATTTCAACCTTTCTCAAATGTCGGAGATTCTCTGCAGGTAAGTTTCAAGCTCTTTGATTCTGGTGTCAATGTAAATAGAAGGCACATAAAGGTGAAATTCTGTTAGAGTGACTTGAAACTGGTCATACAGTTCAAAGGAAAACTGAGAAATTCAGGAGGTGATTTACTAAAGAGTATGGGCTTGTATACCTTGAGCACCAACAGACATGTTGCATCAGCTTTAGCATTCTCCTGAGCAGAAGGAGGCAGATGTATGGAAGACATTGGGGTTGATTTACTAAACTCAATAGTTGCACTTTGTACTTTGTTAGTAGAAGTCATCAGAGCTTTACCTGATTCACTAAGCTAAGAAAATGTCCTTGCAAAGTGAACAGCACTGTCTTTTGTAGTTTTACCCCATTGCATATTGGGTACTCACCAAACATCCACTGTCTAGTGGTGGCACGTTTAGTGGTTTTGTGTATTATGGTCAGGTTTAGTGGTTTATTTAGTATGGACAGGACTAAACATACAATTTTTTTTAACTTAAAAAAGGTGTTTTATTGAATACTATTACAATGGAAGGTAAAATTACAGATAGCACAACATGAGTGCTTTGCCAACATTACAGCTGTTGTATCCAATACAATGAATATGACATGATTACAATATCATCCTTCTGCTTCTAGACAAAGAAGTATGCAAGACCCATACCTTCCTGTGGAGGTTTGTTTTTATGTGCCCAGGAAATGACATATGTTTTGCACAGACAGACTATCAAAATCAATGAGATGAAGCAGCTGTATGGATCTTAAAGTGTTATTAAAGGGAGATTTAAAAAAAAAAATTTAAAACATGTCATACTTATCTGCTCTGTACAATGTTTTTCACAGAGCAGCCCCGATCCTTCTCTTTTCAGCTCAGGTCCCCCACAGGCACTCCTGGCTCCTCCCTCCTTCTGAGTGCCCCCATAGCAACCAGTTTGCTATGGGGGCATCTGAGCAGACTCACTTCCGAGCTGTGGCTCTGTGTGTCCATTCACACACAGAGTGCAGGCACGCCTCGCCCCCTACTTTCTCCTTATTGGCCAACTGGCTGTGATTGACAGTAGCAGGAGCCAATGCCTCCTGCTGCTGGCTCAACCAGTGAGGAGGAAGAGTCCCCGGAGAGTCCCTGTTCTCCTGCACATCGATGGATCAAGATGGGGCTCAAGTAAGTGTTTGGGGAGGGGGGTGATGCAAACAGAAGGCTTTTTACCTTCATGCATGCTCTGGACACAGATAATCACTGGATGATAACACGTATCACAGTACTGAGACACAAGTGGCTTGTAATAAAATAAAACTGAAAGAACAATATAAACAGTGTGATCGGCTGAAACATATTGTACTGCTCCCTGCCAGGGCTTAGATTGACAGCTCTCTGCATGGTAAAATGCTGCATCTTACCATGCAGATAGTGTCAACCAGCCCTAAGAGTTACAGTGTCTCAGTTTGCATATAATACCTTGTAATTATTAGCCATTGAACAGGTTTAATACAATAAACAGATACATTCAAACAATTCTGTGTATTTTGGGTCAAGGGAGTTATTCAGTTTGTCCACTGCCTATGATACAGATTGAATAGATATGTAGCCAGGAGTTGGGCTATAGCAATATGGAGAAGAAGACATTGCCTTTTATTCTTCTCTTCCTCTACTGAGATACTGATGTTATGCTGTACCATTCTCCTCTGGTCAGCAGGGGGAGCGCTAAAGCCAAGCAAGCCCATAGACTTCTATGCAGAGTGCTGAGAGTCCTTGTATTTGTAATCAATAAGGTAAATATAAGCGAGGGCACATAAAAAGGAAGTATAGCAGCTGTGCACCAGGTAACCATAGAAACCGAAAAATAACAATATAAATCAGAAGTGCAGCACTAGAAGAGAAGCACAATATGAGTATAGATCATTAAGTAAACAGTTCATTAGGTAACTTGAAGTGACTTCAGGTGCTTTCATATAACTGTATCCTCCTATTAGTGAGGTGCTGTGATATAAAGTGCGGAAAGAGTGCGCACTCACCAGAACGCGCAATTTAATGAGCGTTTATATATATTTTTCTCCAGATGTCATCTGCTGGTCTGGGTAGTGTCTGGAATCCAGTATATTCCCTTCAATGGTCCTGGATACTGTTAATAGGACATCAAAGTGTTCCAGAGTTCCCCTCAGGTGAAAGCCTGGGTACTGCTCTATAGGGGTTGTAAAGGCTCCCTCTGCGGTGGTCAGGTAGGTAGCTGTGAATTAATACTCCTCAGGGGAGTCAAAGCAGAGACATCTCAATAGTGTAATAAAGTATGATAAGGGATTTATTGAGGTATATACAAAGATCTTTGCAACAAATGGGTAAAAACAATGTGGACTAACCGTCCAGTGCATAAGATGGCCGCCGGAGCTCCACGATGCCCCGGCAGCATGACGTCATGGCGGTGCTGGCTCCTCCTACGTGTTTCACCTACGCTTCTCCTACGTGTTTTAAGGTTAGAAGACTTCTGTCTTAACTCCTGTTTTCAACTCCTGTTTTTTAACTTTCTACTTTAGTTCAAAATTCCACTTTGTTCACAAATTCCACATTCAAGCCACCATCAAGTGTGAGCTCATTATGTCTGTAGCGCTACCTCCTCTAGGGGTAGCGCTACAGACATAATGAGGTTGATTTACTAAAACTGGAGAACACAAAATCTGGTGCAGTTGTGCATTTGACAATAAAACTTGAAAGCTGGTTGGTTTCTATGCAGAGCTGCACCAAATTTTGTATTCTCCAGTTTTAGTGAATCAACCCCAATAAGTGGTAACTACGTATATTGTAGCTTGTTCCTTCACATGGAATTAGTACTCTCTCAGACTGACAGAGTAGGGTTTGAGGGATGGAGGACCATATTTTAGTGGGTTATAACTGAACAAGCAGGTCAACTATTTCTGTAATATTTGGAGTGACAGCCTTTATGTTTATAAATTGTTTTTTAAAGGGGATGGGGGAGTTAATTTCTAATATCCAGGGGTTAAGTATACAGGGTTTTGCCAGTACCCAATTTCTAGCAATTATCTTCCAAGCTATAAACTGTAATTCTTGTAGGAAATTTTGAGTCTATCAGAGTCTAATTTGAGTTTACTAAGAGTAACATTGTGTTTTGTTATTGAGAATGCAGAACCTTATTCACCCACGAGATGGCAGCATTCAGTACTTTTACTTGCCATAGCCCTAATACAGACGTTTATAGAGTGCTGGGAATTGTAGGCTGAAAATGGAGCTTTCCTCACAGTCAAGCTCAAGTTAAACTACAGAGCCCAGGAGCAATTACCTAGGGGCGGGAGGATATAAAAGAAAAATCCTGCGAAGACACGGGGGTAGTTGGAGAGATACTCAGCAAATGAAGGAATGTGTGACAGTTCATGCTAAGTCACAGTGTTCTAGAACAAACCGGGTGTACAGTGTAGCTGGGGAAACTGTTAAGCCGATCATCGAGTGGAAAAAGCTGCTCCAGGGAGACCTTTCAGCTGCAGAAGTGCAAGAGTCACTACTATCACAGCAGCATTTCCAGTTAAAGGAGGCCCCCCACTACAAGACGCCTATCACTTCTCTGATTGTCACATAAGGATTGGGTGAGAGGGTTGCTGACCCACACATCATTGTATCCAGTTACAGTTAGCTTGTTGCCAGCTAGGTTTTTCAAGGTTATAAACGTTCTTCAGGACTGGCCTTTATCAGTGACAAGTACACCTGTGCCCTTTATTGCTGTAAACTGCCATCCCTTGTCTGCCATCAAGATCACAGCCTGTAAGTTGTTGAGTTAACCCCTTGCTCCCTGGTAGGCAGAATCTTTTCCATGTGGCTGTATCCCTTTCAGCTCATGCCCTCTAAGTAAGGTGTTTTGCTGTTTAAGACCAAACTTACCTCTTAAAGTGAACTACGCTTACACATGTACTCTTTTAAAGTGACGTTTGCCAAAAACTCTGTATCTTAAAGTAACATTTGCCTACAATTCTCTACCCTAAAGTGACCTGTGCCAACAACTTTGCCTCTCAAAAGGGAACTATCCTGTTCATTCCACCTCTTAAAGGGACAGCATCTTGCATTGTGCTGTTTCATAAGGACCCCAACCAAGCTAGCAGAAGAACACATTTTTAGACTGTTTCATACTCAGGATTCCTATCAGGAATACTGGTTTGCCAGTGATCCAAAAAATTTTCAGGCTTAAACCTCGACTCTCCTGACTGAGGGCCTATAAGCGAGCCTTGTTAACCCTTACACATCTCACTTGGGGAGTGATCTTATAGTCATATGGCTACTCTTTATGGTCCTGTGCGATGTAGGTAGCCACACTTTAAAGGGTAATAACTTTACAGAAATGTGCAATCGCACACAGGCACACGCACAGTGTATGTTGGTGTCAGGACTAATTAAAGGATGCTTCTTCCTGTGCTCAGTGCTGAATTGGTCTTCAGCTGTTTCCACTGTGACCTGCTGTATTCTTGTATGATTCCCTTGTTGCTGACCCGGTTTGTTCCTGACCTGACTTTGGATTCTGCTCCTGACTTGTTGCTAAAGTTCCTGACCCAGCTCTGTTCCTGACTTCGGCTCTCCTCATGGTTTGGTACTTCACTACCCACCTATGGATGACCCTGGCTATTCCTGTGACCTCGCTCCTGTCTCTGATTCTGGCTTCCTGTCCCATTCGTGTGCCTGGCTGTCTACTATACCAGCTCTGCACAACATTGAGTGTTCCTGCTTCAAGTCTGCTGGAAGATCTGACACGCCACTCATCCTAAACCTGTTGTGCAAGTAGAGTGCCCCTTTAACCCAGGTTGGATTCTGGAGCATTGCTACCATTCCTGAACCAGAGGTCTACCAGTCTCTTCAGGACTCCAACTGCAAGCTATTCTGGCAACACCTGCTGGCACTCTTGTTCCCCTTGTCCCTCGGAACCCTCTGTTCTCCTGGTCCCTTGGAACCTTCTGTTCTACTTCCAGCGGAGTCAGGGCTAGTGACAGAAGTGAGGCCAACCTCGTCATTTCATTCTCCTATCAGGTACATGACACTTACCATTTTATTGCTACTAATATAACCTGGTCATTATTATTACAGTGTGTATCTTTCTTGTGTAACAGCCGGAAGACTCCCAGACCAAGGTATTTTAGTGGTGTCAGCAGGAGTGGGATTGCGTTTAGGGCCAAGGAAAGAGCAGAGGGCCCAAATGTATCAGTGGCTCCTTTGGGGGTAGTGCTACATAAGGATACCTAGTAGACATATTTTTGGAGTCTAGGACCCCTGATGATCCAATTTCATCATGAAAAGACTATGTACTTGATGCTGGTTTCATTGGATCCAAAATGTCCAAAGCAGGTGGAAAAAGTACCACTTTGTGAACAGTTTGGATAGAGGGGCCTGTGAGAGAGTGTGAACCTAGAGAGTTGTATAGTGGTGAGCCGGTTCTGTACATAATGTATGAATAACTGAGTTTAAAATAAAAGTGTATTTTTTTAGATGTGTCAAGAAAATATAAAATATTACATATAAATATTTAGTATGGCTAACAAAGGGTTAAAGTTAGTGTTTTTTTCTATAGCTTCACTGATAAATAAAGGGTTAGGATTAATGTCAGGGTTAGTTTTGGTTTTGTTTATAACCAAAGCCAATGGATCCTATATTAACCCTATATTATATACATTTCACCTATGCAGTCCAGCAAAATCAGTTTGGACAAAATTACTCCACTCATTTTTTGAGTCTGACATCAAGACAAATTTAGGTACCTTAACTGATTCAATCAAAAAATATTTAATGAATTATAGTTAACATGCAAATGCCTATATCAGTGTTTATTTCCGAAAGAACAAACATGGTGCATTACTACAGAAGATTTGAGAGTGGAAAAACTCTTGTAGGTCATACAGGTAAAATATAGCAGAGACTTAGTGTACCGAGTCTCATTTCTAGGATAATAAAGACTTTCTGTTAAAATTAATGGAAAATCGAGGCTGTCCAGGGACAAGCAGATGACATGGGAGTCCTACAGATACCATATGGTAGCACAATTTTAGCTTCTATAATAAGGCCTGGAGGGCAAAAATATAATTTGAAAATGCTCAGCAACCCAGCTCTTTCATTAAAGGAAAAGTATAATCAATATACATGTTAATTTTGTTGGTAAATTTAAATATAATTGAACACCACAGCTTTACTCATTAAAAAGTCCTGGCTTGGGTAAACCATATGATAATAATGCATCTTTTCTTTACAATTTGGTACTTGTTGCCAGGTTATACCTAGCTGGAGTTGTCAACAAAAAAGGATTAAGTTGCTTGCACATTATCATGGCTAATTAGGCTATTCTAGGCCTAACTGTCATGTGTACGAGTGCAAAACAGCCACCATGATGACAGTTTTAATTAGCATCCCTATACAAGGAGGTTGAAAGTGTATCTATGATTTGATGGTTGATGCCAGATGTGCAACTACAAATCATAGGGCCCCATAGCAAACTTATGATCACTTCCTTCCCCAACCCCGCTCAAGAAGGCTTCATACGTTGAACAGCAGGGAAAATTGCACCTTCACTCTGTGGCCTATTTCAGAGGGGTAGTTGTAGTTGATGATGTCAGACTTACGTAATCAGCCACACTCACACCACTGGCACCAGTCTGTCCTCTCCTACCAAAGTGCTTCTAAGTCAACAGCAACTAGGAAGCCAATCATAGAGGCTGTGTGTGATTGACCATGCTCATGCGTTGACTTTGCAGCTAGCCAAATTGCTTTTTAATGGTGTAATTTAATCAAGATTATACCCAGTGCTATTCAGACCACTTAAGTATATATTTTTTCCAGCGTAGCTCTGCAATAATGGAAACTTCTCTTTACCCAGGGAATCATTCTACTCATTTGGATGACTGGGAAGAGGTTGCAGAATCACATAACTCTCACCCCCCTCCACAAAAAGGGAGATTTGTCAGGTATGCAAGTGGGGATAGGTCGCTTTGATCTATTTAAACATTTTTGTGATATAAAGTGGTTGAAATTGCCAGAAAATTTGCATGTGTGTGACCAGCACGGGAGTTCAGCGAACACACTTTTCTAGTACAGCTGGTGGAGTAATTTTCTTGTCAAAGTAAATTTATCATAACACAGCATAACAAATTATTTGGAAAACATATAAATAGAATTAGCAGGAATATGTAATAAATTTACTCACATCAAAGGGTGATATTTCGTGTCCCTCCTCAGGAGGCTCTAAGGGAACTCTGGATTTTGATAAAGAGATGACATGGTATTTTGTTTATTTTTTTTTCACTTTTTTTAACCTCAATACTGCTGATCTCCTCCAGCTTCTTTCAGCCACTTCATGTCTGCATGTACTCACTCTGATGTCAGCTGCACATCATTGCTCTTCAGTGTCTTTCTAAAAGTCCTGATAGTGACAAGATAGAACATGCCTGTGCAATGTGTGACAGCATGGTCACCTGTATTCTCCACTAAAAATGCATGTGACAGGGTGACCATGCAGGAGCACATTTGGGAGACAGTTGTCACCTTCTACCACCCTCAAATGCCTGAACAAGGACCTTTATGTCAGGATCACCTTATATTTTAATGAAATATGCATGTTACCATGTTGAAGCTTATATGAGATTTTAGTGATTATGTTTTTTCTACCTAAAGTGTAGAGTAAAGTGTCAATGATAAAAATGTAAAGTCATTATAATAATTTCCACATTGCATTTAATTTATTTCTAGCATAAACCTATTACCATATTTTTCACACCATAAGAAGCACTTATTTCCCCCCAAAAAATAAGGAAAAATGTCTGTGCGTCTTATTGAGGGAATATAAAGCGACCGGACCAGTATTCCCGCTGCTGCCGTGTTAGAATACTGGTCCAACCGCTTTGCTCTACTGTGCAAAACCTGCTCCTCGGTCCTACCTGTTCCTCGGTCCAGCGGTGTCCTGCTTTCACCGGCCATCTTCTCTCCCTGGCACCGGCATCTTCAGTGTGGGTACCCGGCTGTGACAGCTTGCGGCTACCTGTCAAATTTGTTCGGGTCCCCCCCCTCTCCTGCTCCCCAAAGGTCTGCAGTCTCTGGTCATCTCCTGTACTATGTCTGCAGTCTCTGGTCATTTCCTGTACTATGTCCGCAGTCTCTGGTCATCTCCTGTACTATGTCCGCAGTCTCTGGTCATCTCCTCTAGTATGCCCGCAGTCTCTGGTCATCTCCTGTCCTATGTCCGCAGTCTCTGGTCATCTCCTGTCCTATGCCCGCAGTCTCTGGTCATCTCCTGTACTGTGTCTGCAGTCTCTGGTCATCTCCTGTACTGTGTCTGCAGGCTCTGGTCATCTCCTGTCCTATGCCCGCAGTCTCTGGTCATCTCCTGTCCTATGTCCGCAGTCTCTGGTCATCTCCTGTACTATGTCCGCAGTCTCTGGTCATCTCCTGTAGTATGTCCGCAGTCTCTGGTCATCTCCTGTCCTATGTCCGCAGTGTCTGGTCATCTCCTGTACTGTGTCTGCAGTCTCTGGTCATCTCCTGTACTGTGTCTGCAGTCTCTGGTCATCTCCTGTACTGTGTCTGCAGGCTCTGGTCATCTCCTGTTCTATGTCCGCAGTCTCTGGTCATCTCCTGTTCTATGTCTGCAGTCTCTGGTCATCTCCTGTTCTATGTCCGTAGTCTCTGGTCATCTCCTGTACTATGTCCTCAGTCTCTGGTCATCTCCTGTACTATGTCCGCAGTCTCTAGTCATTTCCTGTACTATGTCCGCAGTCTCTGGTCATCTCCTGTACTATGTCCACAGTCTCTGGTCATCTCCTGTACTATGTCTGCAGTCTCTGGTCATCTCTTGTAGTATGCCCACAGTCTCTGGTCATCTGTAATATGTCCGCAGTCTCTGGTCATCTCCTGTACTGTGTCCACAGTATCTGGTCATATCCTGCACAATGTCTGCAGTCTCTGGTCATTTCCTGTACTATGTCTGCAGTCCATTGCTTCAGAATATTTTTTTTCTTGTTTTCCTCCTCTAAAATCTAAGTTCGTCTTATGGTCAGGTGTGTCTTATGGAGTGAAAAATACGGAAATCTGAAGGATCTTGAAGTTTGCATAGTTACTTTGTGAAAATCCCCACACATTTACTTCTTTGAATTCTGTGACACGTAGTCACTATGCCCTGTGTGTAGGCACTGCTTTTGTGTCACACATTTCGCAGAGCCTGCCTTCTGAACTACAGAGGTGCTGAGAAGAGGAGTTTCAGGAGTCAGTACAGGAATCACTGCAGGCAGCAAGGTAATATGGGATATGTAGGCCTTGGAAATGGGAAGCAAATACCAGGAGGAGAATCTGTAAAGCATGCAGGGAATCCAGGGAGTTGTGGGAAGAGAAGGCCAGCAGACAGGCAGAACTCGCAACATGAAATTCGATTTTCAAGTAATGTTATATTGGATTATCAATAATAATTGTTTGTATTATTATAATAATAATCATAAAATGAAAGCGTATGCTGTCACCATAGAACTCCTGTAAACCGAAGAAGTCAAAAATCCTCAAGCATAACTTTCATCTACCTGTAATTATATGCATAGATAAATATATTCATGGTATTTGCCCTTTAATACTGAATTGCTCTTCTACTTAATCCTTCAGCACTACTCCACCTTCAGAAATCTTCCTTCCTTTATTTTCATTATCATTTCCACCTTCATTAACCTCTTCAGCAGCAGCTTCCACATTCACTTGTACCTGCTCCTCGAAGTCAGGTACCGCACAGGGAATTGTGTAATGCTCAGAGAATTATGGAGCATATGTCTAGTGTTATGTTCACAGCCCAGGATAAACACAGCGCACTTGTCAGAAACAATATACTAAGTATGGCGTTTACATGCAGGGTATTATATATGACAAATGATCTCAATATTATAGGTGTCTTATTTCATCAACGTTTGAAGAATAGAGGTATTCCAGAAATAACTGACACAGATTTCTTACTAAGACTGCCTTTACTTCAGTTCTTAAGGAATGCAAAAGTAGTGTGTCTAAAGTTGTAGTTCAACCAACCATCCACTGGTAACATGATATGAATCTCCTACAGTTAAAGTCTACTGTATGCCTGGGAAGAAAAAGAAAACATATTCAGTAATTCTCTGAAATATGTGCACATTTCACCATTCTTTATCCTTTTAAAAACAGCATATACAGAAATATACTTGTTGTTCCTGTCAGGAATTCAGTGAGCTTCTATGTTCCTGTGTAGAGATGAGTCAAACAGCCCTGGATTTGGTTCAGCAGGGGTTCGATGAACTTCAAAGATGTTTGGATATTGAACCCAAACCCCATTGAAGTCTATGGCTGTTGAATCTGTCAAATTAAAAGGGCCCATTTACTGGGATAATGTGCAAGAGGGTGTCAAAAATAGCATGGAGGGGTGGACAATGCCTTGAAGAACATGTACCAATGCAAACAAAATATAAAAAAAAATCCATGGAGCCAGGAGAAGTGATTTTATTTTAGCACTGACATTTACAAAGTAAAATATGCTTTAAAATTTCCAGCAAATGACTTTGACAGCTGTCATTGCCAGCTTCTTTAAAAAAGAAAACAGTACACAGACCGCCCAGTAGTCTTCTATGTATTTTGGGGGCCCTTTGGAGAGGTTTGTGTGCTGTTTTTGTTTTGCTTTTTTTTTAAGGAGCTGGCAATGAATGTCATAAGCTGGCAATGTAAATGCTTTCATTTTTTTGTTCATCGTTAATTTCCTTTTTTGCATTAGCACATGCTTTTAAAAAAATAAAAATACACCAAAATTTCCTCATTATAAATCTATTGTCAATCACACCATCCAGCAATGCAGAACTATGTCAATCATGATACCTGATGGCAGGGGTTAAAATTTTGAGTCCATACCTACTAGCCGGTCACAAAACTTACTCTCCACCAGTTGCCCCACCCAACCTTGCCCTGGTCCGCCCCCAACCCCACCCCTGGCCCTCCCCAAACCCCACCCCCGCCCCGCCCCAACCACGCCCCCTTAAACCTTATGAAATTACATTTTTCTTTAGAATAAAGAGTCCAAAATATAAAACTGTACACAGTAATGTATATCCCAGCTCCCCTGTACTCCATTATAGTGATGACATGTATACAGTAATGTATATCCCAGCTCCCCTGTACTCCATTATAGTGATATGACATGTACACAGTAATGTATATCCCAGCTCCCCTGTACTCCATTATAGTGATATGACATGTATACAGTAATGTATATCCCAGCTCCCCTGTACTCCATTATAGTGATATGACATGTATACAGTAATGTATATTCCAGCTCCCCTGTACTCCATTATAGTGATATGACATGTATACTGGCGTCCTTAAAAACCATTGAAAATCTAAGTGAACCCCCTGCACACAGCTATTAACCTTTCTAGCAAACCTTGCCATGAAAAAACAGGGATTTTTTGGTCACACATATTGCAGTACTTTCCAGCTGTGTCAAAGTAATCTGTCTATGGCCAGTTTCTAACCTGCTTTGCAAAATGCAAATGCTACAGCAGATATAGTGCCAATATGGGGGCAAACAGACACAAGCTGGGGGACAGCTACAGGTTCAGGTTTGGCCACTGACCTCCAATACAATAGAAATAAGATATACCTGTGCTCAAATCCTTGTACAGGTATATAATTGATCAGGTGATAAAGGGGTGTGACAACATATTAACCCTAGAAATTCTGGATGAACCTTCTTAACAACCAGTGACAACACTCCCCGTTCACTTACATGACCGGGGGATCCCCGGCCATGTAAGTGAATGGGGCTGGTGACTTCAATGGTTGTTATACCTGTGATCAAATCCATTAGGTGGAAAAGCGATGTGACCACTTTCTAGCAAACTTTGCAGTGAAAAAACAGGTTTTTTTTGGAAAGGGTATATAGCAGCGTTCATCCAGAATTTCTAGTGTTACCATGTGGTCACTTCCCTTTATCACTTGAATTTGAGCACAGGTGTAACAACCATTGAAGTCACCAGCCCCATTCACTTACATGGCCGGGCATTCTCCTCCATGTAAGTGAATGGTGCAAGTGTTGTCACTAGTTGTTAAGGACTCAGGGTGCCTGCACCACTGGCTTCCTTAACAACTATTGACAACGAGAAGCTGTCATGTATAACAATGTTAGTAATACCAACGACACTTGACTACCAACAAATGCACGAACAGCCAAAGTTCTGTCCAAATTTGTGTTCGAACCAAATCTTAAACCTAGGGCTCACGCTGTTTGGCATTATGTTGTGAACTCAAATAGGAAGCTAGGGGTGCCCTTGGTTTCTGACAGATTGGGGCTTGTAGCAGTTTCAAATCAGTAAAACACAATGAAATGTATTACAGGTACTGTATATATTGAATATTTTTTTTATTTTGCCAAAACATACACTTAGGACATCGCATGATATACTAGTCAGCAACCTGTAATGTTTGAGCCCTAAGTGGCTTTCAGTTACTTTTTTGGGGTTCCCAGTAAACTCTTAGTGGGTGTCTTTTACCTGGTCAAGTGAACATCTTCATTTGCCATAAAAGCTTCCTGCAAGCAATAAGTTAGGTTGAGGATGCTGGATTATGTCACATTATTAAATATTTAAAACATCTTTTATACTTTTATTTAGTACTGCTCTCTATGACCCTATAATGTGACTTATGAGCTGATAAGAGATGGGGACCTCTGGAAAAGCAGCATGCAGTTTTCTATTCTCTCAAATTTGACAATAATACTTTCTTTATTTTCAGCTGTTTTAAATACATTTTTAAGAAAAGTTCACACAATCTGCCAGATGTATTTTGGCAAGACAGCCCTAGCAAGAGCATAAAATGTGGCTTACCTAAGGCAGGCATGGTAACCAGAAACGTGGAGAAGGGAGAAAAAGTGTACAAAAAGTGCACTACAGGGCAGGAAAAGTGAGGTCAAGACAAGCAAAGTTGGCAGCGAGGGTCGATCAGCTAACTAGCAAAGAGTTGCACTGTATGATGGCCATCTTCAAATGGGAAGGGCATGACCAATTAGGATGGTTTCCAATGCCTGTCCACATATTGGCATAAACAGCCACACTCCCCAGAGGAGAACAGTATGTCTAATAGTATAAATGGAATTCTGGTGTATGTGGACACAGAGGGTGAATTTTGAGTGTGGGAGGACCTAAATGGAGGAGCCAAAGAACATCAAGAATCAGAGTGTCAACTAAGAATCAAACAAATAGTACTTGACACCCAAATGTGCCACAAGTCAGTTGGCCAAAATGCAGATGACCTTTCACCATTCGGTTGGATGAACATACCACAGGTAACTCAGTAACATTCAGCTGATGCTGATGTTCATTATTATGCCATAACCTTTCTAAGACTGTTCATGACCCAGCAACTTCTACCACCTTGTCATGTCTGCATGGAAGCTAAAGGTGTCAAGTCAATAAAGGCTGGTGTAGAGGGTGTTAAGTTAAAATAAACTTTTGTGCCACTGTTACCTTTTCACAAACCTTTAATGGTGATAGCTTCACAGTACTTCCCAGAAAACTGCCAGGTAGACAACACATTGTAGCACTATATCTGTACTTACAAACTGAAGTGATAATGATGCTCATTTTTCAACTGTGTTAGTGACAGATAATACTCTACTTAGAGTTTTACAGTGAATGTAATGTCACTGCTAGAGGCTCTGATGTCTTGAGAATACTACAGCTTTCTGGGTAGAAAAAAATAGAGAACTTAGGTCTGTGCCTTGAATTACAGTAAATATACCGGGAGACTTGATAAACTTTCATAAACCTAGCTTGGGAAATAAATTCATTATTTAGTCACAGAGTCATTACAGAACATTAGAGTTGCTTTGCAGCTACACCATTGCGAGCTGTCGTGTTCAATAAGTGCTGACAGAGCGACCTGTCATTAGCTGTGAAGGTAAGGCTAACATGTTTCATCAGTTCATGCCGTCTTGCTATTACTTGCAAATCGTCAGCAATCTGTTCAGTCTGCTCTAACATTTTAGACAATTTTATTAAAAAGTCTACAATTTTAAATTCTAATTTCACCCTTTCATTACTTTTTCTTCATGGAAGACAATGAAAACATTTTTTTAAAGTTTTTATCTTCTTTTATTTAGGGCAAGCAAATCAATCTGCATTCAACCCTGAACAGGCAGATTCGCAGATATCTAATTACCCATACAATCTGTCTGATCCTCCAAGTGGATTGATCAGCTGCAAAGGATCAACTTGAAGCTATTTACCTATTAGCAGACTTCAGAGGATGGGACTATTAAGCCTCCTCTTTGCCCCTCTATGATTTAGTTTTATGGTTTGGGGGGGTGGCTTTCCTTGACTTTATGTCTTGTTACTGCCATTTCACTGTCCTTTAAGACCACCTCTAAAGACAGTAAGGGGACTCTGTCTGGACAAGAGAATAGCAATTGGTGAAGCTTAGTCATTTGTTAGAGCCTCCATGTGGATTGATCAATTACTTCTTGCATCTTGAAGTGAACCATATTTTTTTTTAAACTTCTTAAAAAGCAAAATTCTTACCTATAAGCAGACTCCAGAAGATATCTGCAGCTACATGTATTAGGCAGAAAAGCCTCCTCTGTGCCCCTCTCTGATTTAGTTTTATGGTTGGAGGATTTCTTTTCTTGACTTTATGTACTGCTACTATCATTTCGCTGTCCTTTAAGACCACCAAAGGCATAAAGGAGAATCTGACTGGACATGGGAAAAGTAATTGGAAGAGCTTAGAAATGAATTCAGGGAATGTAAGGCAGCTAAATAAGAGAAAGGCACATATAAGACTTTTTTATTCAGAACTGGTTCAGAAAATACTTAAAGTCTAAGTTTAGACAAACTAAAAATAACAAAATCAGCACAAGGGACATGCCTTACTATTAATATGATGTGTCTCTTGTGCTGCTGGCTCCTGGATTCCTTGAAAATCTCATCCTCCATCAGTTTACTGTCATTCAGACTTTAAGGGGGCCTGGATTGTGTCCAGTGGGGGGTAGAAAATGCCCCAGATTCAGTGGTAATAAACAATGCCTTAGGTTTGGTGGACACTAGTAGTAAATAAATTACTGTACATAGTGCCTTTGGTCAATAGGAGGAGGAATAGTACCCCATAATTGGTATTGGTGGGAGAGATATCAGTTGGTATCAGTTGGAGGAATAGTGCCCTATTTTTGGCATCAGAGGGAGGAATAGCGCCCCATCATTCATATCAGTGGGAGGAACAGCACCCTGTCATTCATATCAGTGGGAGGAACAGCGTCCTGTCATTCATATCAGTGGGAGGAACAGCACCCCATCAGCAATGTCACAATGGGAGGAATAGTGCCCTATCATTGGCATCAGTGGCAGGAATTATGCCAGACTGTTGGTGTTAGGAGGTTAATTGGTGTCTTTAATCAGTGGGTGGAATAGTTTTCCAAGGAAAGGGGGGGGACTAGTAAAAGGCCATATCTGGCCTACAGGTGACAGTTTGGAGACCTCTGCTTTAGAGGAATACTCCTTATGATGATTGGTAATGGAAACCAAGCTGTGGTCAGTCAGATTCCTCTAAAAAGCAGTGAAACTGTCACACATGTCAATGGAACAGTACATAGAAGATTGTCATTGCAAGATGTGTGCTATCTAAAATACTATTTCTATACTTGTATTGCCTTTGGCCTGCTGGGAACTACAGTAGGCACTTAACCACTTCCTTACCACATTATAGCTGAATGACAGCTACAGTGCGTTCGTCCAGTTCTGGGAGGGCGTGATATGATGGCACCTTTGGACACAGCTGATCACATGACATGGTAAAAGGCCAATCACAGCGGTCTTTTGCCACATGATCAGCTGTGTCCAATCACAGCTCACCACCATGTAAATACACTTGCTGGTTATTGGCAGTACTTTCCTCACTCTGTGACAGCATGAGAAAAGTACTGCCGATAACCGGCAACTGTAGAAGGAGACATCTTGCTATTATCAGTGCATCCCAAAAAGTGCCTGTGACGGAAGCGTAGGCAGGGCAGAATGCACATGGAGGATGATAAACACACAAAGTTTTATTGAAATAGGAGAGACACTCAATCAGGGCAGGAAGGTAGCGTCTGGGTACCCAAAAAGGGGGAAAGAGGGGGGAACAGTCCAAACAGTTATAATCTGGCCCACGATAGGGTGATTCGGGTAGCGATGGCCCGAGCATTGGGGGGGGGGGGGGCAGTCCAGGTAGCTACGATAATCCAGACACTCAATAGGCAGTCCGAGCAAGTATTAATCCAAGTGGGAAGTTCCGGCAAGGATAATAGATTCAATGGGGCAGTCTAGGCAGGGAAAGCATGGGTGCATTCAGTGGGGCAGTCCAGACAGGGCAATATATGGATTCAAGGGGGCAGTTCAGGCAGGAGAATATGAGCACTCACGGTTTAGGCAGGGGTAACTTCCCAAAGGCACACAGCAGTCAGGAGACAGGGACCCATGCAGCACTCAGCTTTCCAGAGACACAGCGGCCAGCAGGCAGGAACAGCTTTCCAGGGACAAACAGTGGTCAGCAGACAGGAACAGCTTTCCAGGGACAAACAGCGTTCAGTGGACACTCACCGGGGTCTGGGCTGTGGGGTCTGGCCTCAGCTCAGACTTCCAAACAGCGGCCAGCAGGCAGAAGTATCCTTGGGCACACAGCGGACAGCAGGCAGGTGTACCCTCGGGCACACAGCGAACAGCAGGCAGGAGTACTCTTTGGCACACAACGGATAGCAGGCAAGTGTACTCTTTGGCACACATCAGATAGCAGGCAGGAGTACTCTTTGGCACACAGCGGATAGCAGGCAGGAGTAGTCTTTGGCACACAGCGGATAGCAGGCAGGAGTACTCTTTGGCACACAGCGGATAGCAGGCAGGAGTACCCTCGGCACACAGCAGACGGCAGGCACCTCTAGCCCCCCAGGGATAAGCAGAGTGCTCAGCGGGGTCTGGGCTCTGGGAGTCTGGCCTCAGCTCAGACCCCACATAGCGCTTCTCTCAAGAACAGGGGACCAACAGTGGGCTGGGTCCTGCTCTGGTCTTCTTATGCCGGAGCAGGACGCTTCCTGATTGCCCCGGCAATGGCCAGCCCAGCGTCGGGTTGCCGGGGCAACGAGGCAAACCCCCCCCTCACTCTGGCCACGCTCACGGAGTGCAGCCTTTTTCTCCGGCGGGCGCCGAGCGCAGGAAGCCTCATGCCCACGCTGCGCCCGCGGGACGCCTGACTCCTCGGCGGCTTCGCGGAGGAGAGGTGCTAACCACACCACAGGGGGCGTTTCCTTCTGTCCTGCACAGCCTTTGATGTAGGCTTGTGAAGGACCTTAGGAATCTGCAAGGGGAAGGGAGGGGGGAGGATCAAAGGGGAGCGAAGGGGAGCCGCTGCCACCTGTGAACTGAGGGGACAGGGGAGAAAGGAAGAGCAGGCGAGGGGGGAGACCGTGACAGCCCCCATCAGTGCCCAACAGTGCTGCCCATCAGTGCCCAGCAGTGCTGCCCAGCAGTTCCCAACAGTGCTGCCCAGCAGTGCTGCCAGACTGTGCCCATCAGTGCTGCAAGACAGTATCGCCTATCAGTGCCATCAGTAAGTGCTGCCAGTCAGTGCCCTTCAGTGCTACCTATTAGTGCCCATCAGTGCCACCTATCAGTGCCCATCATTGCCGCCTGTCAGTGCCCATCATTGCCACATATCAGTGCAGCATCATCAGTGCTGCCTCATCAGTGCCCATCAGTGCTGCTTATCAGTTCCCATCAGTGCTGCCTATCAGTGCAGCCTCATCAATGCACATCAGTGAAGGAGAAAAATTATCTGTTTGCAAAATTGTCTAAGAAACAAAGAAAGCTTTTTTTTCAACATTTTTGCTCTTTTTTTGTTTATAGTGCAAAAAATAAAAACCAAGTGGTGGTTAAATACCACCAAAAGAAAGCTCTATTTGTGTGAAAAAAATTATAAACATTTCATATGGGTACAGTGTTGAATGACCACGCAATTGTCATTCAAAGTGTGACAGCATTGAAAGCTGAAAGTTGGCCTGGGCAGGAAGGGGGTAAAAGTGCTCAGTATTGAAGCGTTTAAACATTTGGCAAAGTTCTTGTTTCTGCTTGATTCTGTTGTAAAGTCCCTTCTACTCTCATCATTTTATCTGTGGATGGTGCCTTTGGAAGCAGGGGGCACTCACTGCAGCAAATAGCAGAGGCAAATTACAGCCTGAGTGCCCGCATGACACTGGTTATACACAAATAACTCTTAATACCTTTCCAAATAAATATGGAATTATTCTTTTCATTTAGCAAAAATATCACCATTAAAAAAGCTGTTTACTAAATTTTAACATTCAATTATTCATCATGGTGAAAAACAAGCTCATAACAATCTTTTAAGAATGGGAAATGATGCATAACTATACAGTTGTGACCAAAATTATTCAACCCCCAATGCTGTAAAGGGGTTTAGGGACTATAGTGTACATTTGGAATTGTATTCAGAATCAAATCCTACAAGGACGTTGTAACTACCCAAATGCAACTAAAATGACATCAATTGTTTATGTAATACAGTAGTAAATGGTTCTTATGTGGTTTCTTCATTGCCACAATTATTCAACCCCTTAAAGACTACCACTCTGAAGAACAGAGGTTCATACAGGTGCTTTCCATCAGGTATTGAAAACACCTGTGGATGTCACCGAGCAGCAATCAAGCATAATAAGCACCAATTAGGCAGCTTTAAAATGACTGTGATACTCAGCTCCTTCTAGACATTTACTGGTGTGGTTACAAACATGGTGAAGGCAAGAGAATGGTCCAGGAAGACAAGAGAAGAGGTGATTTCTCTTCACAGGAAGGGCAATGGCTATAAGAAGATTGCAAAGATGTTAAACATACCAAGAGACACCTTAGGAAGCATCATTCGCAAATTCAAGGCAAAGGGCACTGTTGAAACGCTACCTGGTCGTGGCAGAAAGAAGATGCTGACTTCGACTGCTGTGCGCTACCTGAAGCGTAGAGTGGAGAGAAGTCCCCGTGTGACTGCTGAGGAACTGAGAAAAGATTTGTCAGATGTGGGTACAGAAGTTTCAGCCCAGACAATAAGACGCACACTGCGTAATGAAGGCCTCCGTGCCAGAACTCCCAGGCGTACCCCCTTGCTGTCTCCAAAGAATAAGAAGAGTCGACTGCAGTATGCCAAAAGCCATGTGGACAAACCACAAAAGTTGTGGGATAGTGTTCTGTGGACTGATGAAACAAAATTAGAACTGTTTGGGCCCATGGATCAACGCTATGTTTGGAGGAGGAAGAACAAGGCCTATGATGAAAAGAACACCTTGCCTACTGTGAAGCATGGTGGAGGGTCAATCATGCTTTGGGGCTGTTTTGCTTCTGCAGGTACAGGGAAGCTTCAGCGTGTGCAAGGTACCATGAATTCTCTTCAGTACCAGGAGATATTGGATGGAAACGTGATGCAGTCCGTCACACACCTGAGGCTTGGGAGACGTTGGACCTTTCAACAGGACAATGATCCCAAGCATACCTCCAAGTCCACTAGAGCATGGTTGCAGAGGAAAGGCTGGAACATTTTGGAGTGGCCATCGCAGTCACCAGACTTAAATCCGATTGAGAACCTCTGGTGGGACTTAAAGAAAGCAGTTGCAGTGCGCAAGCCTAAGAATGTGACTGAACTGGAGGCCTTTGCCCATGAAGAATGGGCGAAGATACCCGTAGATCGCTGCAAGACACTTGTGTCAAGCTATGCTTCACGTTTAAAAGCTGTTATAACTGTAAAAGGATGCTGTACTAAGTACTAAGATTGAATGTCACTTGGGGGTTGAATAAAACTGATAATGCTGTGAGCACAGAAAAGACATTTGTGGTTATTTCATTATAACTGTTATGTTATATTTGTCTGACCTACAAGTGCCTCTTTAATGTAAATGTAAGCAAGATGACTGAATGATCAAAAGCAATGTCAAACTGGCCAAAACACTCAATTTCAGTGGGGGTTGAATAATTTTGGTCACAACTGTAAGTTCAGAGCCCCACTCTTCTGTCCTGTTAATGGCAAGAAATGTGATTAGGTAATGCTGACATGTGCCCTTATCAATAATCCATGAGAAATTTGATCAGTTCACTTTAACACAGCTCATGTGAATGACATTACGTTTTTTTTTTAACAAATATATATTTCAGTTCCCACAGAAGCTTAATAACCAATTTCTAATCTCTGCTCTGATTTTTTAAATTTTACATGTTGTACATTGATTATAATTGTGGAAAGGTGCCTAATATTGCCACACTGGGGGATCATTTCATAACTGTGAGTTCTCTCTAATGCTGATTATGAGCAATCAGACAGTTTAGAAAACCTGGCCAAATCACTACTGTACACCCTGGAAAGTTAGGGCAGGAAATACTGTGCATAACTGACAGTTACTTGCAGTTGCAGTCAGGTTTGGGGCAATGCAGTTAGGTTAGGGGCCATCTTTGTTCTCTGTACATATACTGCTCAAAAAAAATTAAAGGAACACATTTTAATCAGAGTATAGCATCAAGTCAATTAAACTCCTGGGATATTGATCTGGTCAGTTAAGTAGCAGAGGAGGGTTGTTAATCAGTTTCAGCTGCTTTGGTGTTAATGAAGTTAACAACAGGTGCACTAGATGGGCAACAATGAGACAACCTCCAAAACAGGAATGGTTTTACAGGTGGAGGCCCTACTCATCTTTTCTGACTGTCTTTCAGTAGTTTTGCAGTATGCTAGGGTCAGTGTCACTACTGGTAGCACGAAGCGACACCTGGACCCTACAGAGATTGCACAGGCAGTCCAACTCCTCAAGGATGGCACATCAATACGTGCCATTGCCAGAAGGTTTGCTGTGTCTCAAGAGCATGGAGGAGATTCCAGGAGACAGGAAGTTACTCTAGGAGAGCTGAACAGGGCCGTAGAAGGTCCTTAACCCATCAGCAGGACTGGTATCTGCTGCTTTGTGCAAGGAGGAACAGGATGAGCACTGCCAGAGCCCTACAAAATTACCCCCAGTAGGCCACTGGTGTGAATGTCTCTGACCAAACAATCAGAAACAGACTTCGTGAGGGTGGCCTGTGGGCTCGACATCCTCTACTTGGCCCTGTACTCACTGCCTGGCACCATAGAGCTCGATTGGCATTTGCCATTGAACACCAGAATTGGCAGGTCCGCCAATGGCACCCTGTGCTTTTCACAGATGAGAGCAGGTTCACCCTGAGCACATGTGACAGAAGTGAAAGGGTCTGGAGAAGCCGTGGAGAATGTTATGCTACCTGTAACATCGTTCAGCATGACCATTTTGGTGAAGGGTCAGTGATGGTCTGGGGAAGCATATCCATGTAGGGGTGTATAGACCTCTACAGGCTAGACAATGACACCCTGATTGCCATTAGGTATCGGGATGAAATCCTTGGACCCATTGTCAGAACCTACGCTAGTGCAGTGAGTCCTTGGTTCCTCCTGGTGCACGACAATGCCCAGCCTCATGTGGTGAGAGTATGCAGGCAGTTCCTGGAGGATGAAGTAATTGATACCATTGAATGGCCCCCACGCTCGGCTGACCTAAATCCAATAGAACACTTCTTGGATATCATGTTTCGGTCCATCCGATGCCGCCAGGTTGCACCTCAGACTGTCCAGGAGTTCAGTGATGCCCTGGTCCATATCTGTGAGGAAATACCCCAGGAATCCATCTACCATCTCATTAGGAGCATGCCCCGACGTTGTCAGGCTTGTATACAAGCATGTGGGGGCCATACAAACTACTGAGTACCATTTTGAGTTGCTGCAATGAAATTTCATCAAAATGGACTAACCTGCTGCATTATTTTACCACTTTGATTTTCGGGGTGTCTTTGAATTCAGTCTTCAGTAGGTTGATAATTTTCATCTCTATTAAATGATGGGGCACCTTTACGTTCCTAACACATTACCCAGTCCATATCAGTATAGATATCCAGCATGATATTTTCCCCCATTGAGATCTGATGTGTTTTCAAAGTGTTCCTTTAATTTTTTTGAGCAGTGTAGTTGCCTCTACTGTTATGTGTGCTCATTTACTTTTCCGTGAAGTTGTAAAACTGGTGGTGATAGGAGAAAACAGAATCAAAAAGCCCAGCAAATATGTAATGGATTGAACTTAGATTTATAGGCAAAAGACAATGAAACCTAATAGAAATTAAAGTCATTTAGTCTTATGTTACAGATATTTTCTCATTACAGCGTATAATTGTGTTGATTGTGTCTCGTCTCTCTTTCTTGATTAGCAAAGCATAAAGACCGATGATCTGTTATGCTGTAGGTGTTTGATTTTTCAGATTCAGAATGTTCAAACAGATAATGTCATTGTGCTGAATGAGAACTGAATGTTACCATGTCTCATGCTGCGTTTTCTCAGCATGGCTAATGTGGGAGGATTGTTTTAATATTTATTACAATGACTTCATCTCTTGCTGGGTCTGCGGCAACATTTTTGCTCGACAAATCACCAGATAAGCTTGAAACTTGTTCATTATAGTGTACTGTGTAAAGTAACTGCGAGTTTTTCTTTTCTAATCAAAGTGCTCTCACAGCAAATTTGGAAAGGCTTAAAAACTGAGATTACATAATAAAAACTTTATAAAAAAGAATGAGAAAAGCAAATATTATTATTATTATACAGTATTTATATAGCGCTAAAAGGTTTGCTCAGCGCTGTACATTATAGTGGGGGACAGAACATGAGACAATACAGTAACAAAACAAAACATGAGGTGGTCAAGGGCCCTGAAATACATTTAGGGCCCATTCAGACATATCCATTGTAGTGCGTTGTAGTAATGCAAAGCACTGCAACACACTGTGCATTCAGTAGTGCATCAGTTTGTTTTTTTTATAGTGCATATGCTTTGCAGTGCACCACAATGTACAGTAATGCACTGCCATGTTTTGTGGTGTGCTGAATGATGCAAACTGGTGCATGTCTGATTTTTGCTCTGTTTTGGGGCATTAGCTGCCCATTGAAATGAATGGGCTGCCTTAAATCAATGCATATTAACGAATGACATAACATGTAAATAAGCCTTTGTTCATATTGCAGATACAGCTGTTTGTGCAGCCCTATAATTGCTGAGCATGGGCAAAACAACAAGTTTCATATGCATAATAACTAAATATTGACTGATAATCTCCAATTCAACCCATATCCTTTCCTCACTGCTATTTTTGTTCTATACTTTAAAAAAATTACATACTGGGCAACCACATTATAACATTGTGGGACAATCAGTGTTACTTACCTTCACTGTAGGTGGTACACCACAAATGTTCTTATATACTGTATGAGGCTCATCTACTTGCAGGAGGATATGCCCTCTCTAATAGCAAATTCAGATGGCAGGTATTGAAGGCAGCATATTGACTTAACCTGTGGTGTGACCCCAGCCAATACATTAGGGAAAATTGATGTCATTGTATCATTGCTGACCGAACATAGGCAGACATTTGAAGGTAAACTTAAGATACTATCTGAAATGCACAAACAATAATTGACAAGACTAGGGAGCTTATCAATGAAATCCATAGCACGCCGTTTCTCAAGAGCAAGAGAAATGCCTTCTTAAAATGCTGCATACACCATTTTATAGTGCATAATTGACCAGCACATCCATCACAGACCTAGCAATTACATTCATCTAACGTGGCAATAACTGTTACAAATTCAGGTACTGTGCTAAAAAAAAGTGACTTATAATCCCTTTCCTTCCCTGGAAAGGCACAGATTCCAAGAATTAGCCTACCAAAGCTATGGAAGCTTTTATCATTCTGAAAAATGCTTACCAGCGTTACCACATGCTACTAAGCCCTTCTATCTCAAAGCAGACACTTTAACTGTAGGCATCTGTGCAGTACTTCTGCAGATTGCCAAGGAAAAAGAATCCTTGTGCCTGATTTTCTAAAACAAATGTAACCAGCAGAAACAAATAATTGCATCAGGAATGGTGAGTTGCTAGATATCAAGCTGGCCGGCCCTGGAGAAATGGTGATATCTTCCTGATGGATTGCCATACCTTCTGGCCATATTTACTTATCACAAAAAGCTACCATATCTACAGTCTGCTCAATCCAAGACAAACCTATTGGTCCTTTTCTTTTTTGAGAATATTGGTCCTCTGATAAATTGGCACCAGGGTTTTGACTGGAGGAATTGGGGTTTTTATGATGGAGGTCACTGACAGAATTCAAGTTACCAGAATATCGAGCTCCAATTTAGAAAAATACTTTTTGTCATGGAAGTTAAAGTAATGGAAGAGTAATTTGGTTTGGGTATTACTTGAACCAGGTTTGTGTTGACAAAATTTAAATGAGAAAAGAAAAGGACTAACAGGCTTGTCTTAGATTGAGCAGACTGTAGATATTGTAGCTTTTTGTGATAGGTAAGTATGGCCAGAAGGTATGGCAATTCCTCAGGAAGATATTGCCATTTCTCCAGGACCAGCACCAATTTTCATCTGGGAAATTCTTAGACTGCAAATCATTCATTCTCCTACCATGTTGGACAGGGAAATCTGATTCACTTCCCAGTTTCAGAGAGTACTTTGTAAACCCATCTCTCATTTACCACCCTCAACCAAATGGATAAATGAGAAAACAAGCCAATCTATGGAAGAATACCTCCATTCTCTCATCTTTGTCCACCATGATTACTGAATCTCTCTCCTACCTTGGGCTGGTTTCACTCATACAAATCCTCATTAATTTCAGATCCAGAGAATCACTATTCTTTGTAGTCTATGGTAACCACCCCTAAGTACTGGCCCCCAACTCTCTGTTTATGTGCCTGCCATAACCTTCATGAAGACCTCTTTCAATGCATTTGGTTACTGTTACAAAAGTGCTTTCTCAATTGTATCTAAAAACACAAGAAATGTGCTGATCACTATTGCAGCCTTGCTATAAGAGTGTTAGTGTGCAAATACATGCACTAGAACATGCACATTACAATGTATTCGCAGGCATATGGGCACATTCACTAGCACCAAGTGGGCTATTTAAACCTGGATCTGCACAGGATCACTGCTGAATGTCATCTTTGCTCCTGTGTTCCTGATCCAGAAACTTCTACTGACCTTAATGACCTGGCTTCCACCTGATCTGCTTTTGGATTATCCTTGTCTGCCTATGCTTGCTGCCTGTTTCCATTACTGACCTTGGCCTGTACTACTGGCCAAGATTCTGCCCATTGACTTTGTACCTTGCTGCCAGCACATTGTCGACCTCTTTTCTTTCCTGGCTGAGGATACTTGTTACTGGACCTGCCCTTATGAATCAACTATGCTTACAACTGAACTTGGCATATCAATGGTGTACCACTATCTGTACCCTTGCTCTGATACAAGTGCTCCCAAGTTCCACTCTTTAGTATCTGGACCCTGGCACTTGTCCATCACCTCTGCACACCCTGTCTCAACTTCCAGGGGTGCTCAGATAGAAACTGTTCTGATGACAACCCAAAATTTGTCATTTTCTTTCACTTTTACTTTCAGTGATAAGAGTAAACAGGACAAATAAGGTGGGTGATTTTCCCTAACGGAGCCACAGACAGCAATAAAAACCCAAAAGAGGTTCTAGTTCCTCTCTCCATTAAAAATGAAATCTAAAAAAAAAAATAGTGTTACCTTTTGTTATACTTTAAATTCCTGAAGTCTCACCAGATATGTTTTTTTTACTCCAGAAAATGGTGAAAGCCATTTTTGTTGCCCATCTATGGACTGATTATATCATGTCAATATCTTTTTGTAAGTGAGATCTCCAGAACTGGACATAATATTCTAAATGATGTCCAACTAAAGCTCCATATATGGGGATTGGGATCTCCTTTCTCCTACTGGTGATCTCTCTAGTGATAACTAAAATCTATACAGGGGAATCATTACATTTTTCTTCCTGCTAGTGATCCCCCTGGTGATAACTGAACATCTAATTAAGAGAATCCTGACCTCCTTCCTCCTACTTGGGATCACTCTAGTGATAAGTAAAGATCTATATAGGGGAATCAGGACCTTGTTCTGCTGGTGATCCATCTAGAGATATACCTTAGAATTCTATTTGCTTTCCCATTATCTGGCCACACTGTTTGTTCACTTGTTTGTTCCTGCAATCATTTTAAATAGGTATTCTCAAATCTAGTCAACACTGTACCTCCAATGTTTTACTTAGAGGACTTTTTCACTAGGTACATTATTTTGCACCTAGCAATGTTGCACTGCAGTTTCTACTTTGTTGACCAATCTTCCAGCAATGCCAAATCATGTTTCATGCTAAAAAACCTCCATTGGGTATCAACCCTGTTACACACCTTTGTGTCATCAGCAAAAAAGACATACCTTTTCCAAAACATCTTCAGTTATATACAGTAACTTACAAACATAAAAAATGTACAACGGAAAATAAAATCAACAGCTAAAATATCATTGTTGCCAAACCAATATGGAGCCTTTATTTGCCTAATTTATGTAAAACAGTGTTTATCTCCAGAAAGTAAAAATAACATTTGATTCTGTTGGACGTTTTTGCTTCACCTGTTTAATGATGTGCTTTTAAAAGAAGCAGAAATGTGTTTGTTGTACATTGTGATTTTTCAGAAATGATCCAATCTTTTCACACAGTTTAAGAACAGCCAGTGAACAGTTTCTGCATTCCAGCAGGCTGCCTTTACCGATTTTCTCTGTTTATTTCTGCTTCAGTGATTGTTAGGTCTTTCCAGTAATCCATCTGCTATAGCTGCTGCTGGAACACAATCTCTGCTCCGCCTTTCTCTACATTTTCTTTTTTTTTCACAGTAACCCAAACCATGTCATCCGGTCAACATGTCACTGCAAGTCACAGGAGCTGCCAAAGTCAAGACAGGTCAGCTGAGCTTTGTAAGGGAAAACAGTGGTTCAGCATTGACTAAACCAAAAATGCCTTGAAAATATAAATGTACACAACTTCTGTAGTTTCTTAGCATATTTACATAATGGGGTAGATTTACTAGAGGCAAAACAGCTTGCTCGTGATTTGATGAAGTCATTAGAGCTTCATCTCATTCTTTAAACTCTGGTGAAAATTCCCTTGTAAAATATAATTTCCCTTATAAAGTGAACAGACTATTTGTCTTTAGTAAATCAACCCCAATGGGTACTAAAAGCAGAGCGGGATGGGTCTCACGTCATGGCTTTCCTCTTCTCTGTTGCTAAGCATATTTACAATTACACAAATGCAGCAGCATGACAATTGTTAAAAATAGAACTCTCCAGACTGAGGAGATTACTTATTACCTCTTGTCTTGGTGACACTGGGGGCTATTTACTAAAACTGGAGAGTGGAACATTTGATGCAACTCTACATAGAAACCAATCAGCTTCTAGGTTATATTGCCAAAGCTTAACAGAACAAGCTGAAGTTAGAAGTTGATTGTCTACCAAGCAGACCTGCACCAGTTTCTGAGTGCTCCAGTTTTAGCAAATTTACTCCATAGTTTGACACAGGCAGGACATGATTGGAAATCTCCCAGTTGGGACAGAGACAAAAACAAAAACACTTTTATTTAGTAGTGTAGTGTAAGTGCCTGTGTCGTTTCCTTCATTTCTTCACCGAGACAGGAATTAAGTGGAAATCTCAGAGGACAAAAAGAATAGAATAAAGAAGCTCCTGCAGAAGAAAACAATTCGTATTTACCTGTCTCAGCTTCTTCTCACAGAATGTTTGTTCCATTGCTGAGTAATCTTCACTCCCAATATACTTCTGAAAGTGTCGAGTGCCCACATTTACCTGTCAAGTTCTCCATTTCCTCCTGATGTTCTTTTTATGGGCAAAGACCACAAATGTGCACTGCTGTACCAGGTAAGTATAAAGTGTTTTTTTTTTGTTTAATTTAATTTTTTTTTTACAGGATTTTTAGAGGATTTATTTAAAATTAAACTTTCTATTGTTTATGCAGGACAAAGTTAAAGGTTCACTCAGTTTCCCCACTCCGGGTCAGCATATACTCTCCTTTCCACGCTCCCCTGTTGAGTTCCCACGATCAAGGAAAGAGCGCCAGTGAAATCTGTGCAAAAACCAACTTGTCTAAGCTCACATATGGCTATGGAATCCTTCCCAGGCCCTATGTAACAGCAATGAGACAATCAAGAGGCACATTGGACTATCACATAGGAAAGGGGGAGTCATGCACATTTTCTTTTTAAATGCACGGTGGTGCACAAAAACAAAAAAAAGATAAGTGTGCAGAAAGGTGCATGCGAACTCCACACAAAAAAGTGCACTTAAGGTTCCCATCTCCCCCAAGGGGTAGGACATCACGCTTACCTCCCAGGGCACAAGGCTCCTGACAGGGGTGAGGTTCGAATATGATCCACCTAGCCAAATTGCCTTGCAGACCCTTCTCCTCATGGTCAGCCAAAGCCGATCAACGAGTACTGGGTGAAGGGCTCCAGGGAAATGAGACCACGGTTCCGGACAGGAGGGAACCTAAAACATTGCCCTGGATTTAGCCAAAAGGTCTAGCCCAAAGATGTCGGCACAGAAAAATCTTTAGTGCCATTACTGTGTCCCTGTTCACACTAGTGGGGTTCCCATACCCACATGCTATTAAGAGCACCCCTGGGGGCGACCAACTCCCACGTGGCACAGCACTACAGAATCTCTGCTTTCCCAGCTCAGGGCCAAACAAGGTAGACCCATTTAAATCAGGAGGCACTGGGCCCCTCCGGTCTTCCTGGGGGAATTACTCCCATGCCTCACATCTCATTGGTGTCCCAGTTTATTTTACAGTGATACTAGCCTTCAGAGCAACCATCATACTAGCAGGGGTACTATACAGCCAGCATTCCTACCAAAAGGTCAGAATGATGTTAGAGCACCCCCATTGGACACTGATAAGAACTAATACTACACTTGATCACTTAGCCAAAAAGGTCATGCACATGTTCATCCATACCTAGAAGTGCTAGATATTTCAATAAATTCAAAGAGGTGGAATTAAAGGTGAATATAAGCTGCTGGCTGGGAAGGTGGGGGAGTGAGTGACCTTTTTTTTTTTTTGCTTTGCATAGGTAAAAGAAAGATTTCCATTAACACATTCTCTGTGGGTGCTCTGACTCACAGTACATCACATCCAGAAGATAAGAAATTTATATTTGTTGCCTTATGGGAGCAGAGCATGCAAACTGTTCTCAGTGGAGGTTGTCTTTAAAGGAATTCCCTCTCTGGAAGCAGGTGGTGTAATAACTTATACCATACTCGGAATTAACTCAAAATATGATTAAAGAAATCCTCAGAACATGAACTGCCTGAGGGCACATAGATGAAAATATCTGCATTATTTATATGCTGGATGCAAATATTACATTATACCTTTAGCAAATTATGCATTCATTCTTAGCATGCAAAAAAACCCTAAAATCTATCTGTTCAATATGACTATCACAAAGCACACACAGCATTGCAGTTATACCAAACACACATGTCAAAACATGAAAAAGTAACGCAGGCTAGAATAAAATCTACAGATAATTAATAATTTAATGTCATTATTAATTCTCACAGACATAGCCAGACTGAAAACATTCCTTGCAGTGAATACAATCTATCATTAACATGGCTTCAAGGCACCATTTTTCATTGTCCTCCACCGCACTTGGCCCATGCTAGCTGAAGATTGCTGAGTAGCTATATACAATACAAACAATACAAGAGGAAATTCTGCAATATTTTTGAGGGTTTTATTTTTTTATTTTCATATTTAAATCCATTATTTACTAAATATGGTTAAAATACAAGTACGTTAATGTTTTTGATGTGGAATGAACATAAACTTGTGATCCACCCAACCCAACCCCATATGGCTATGAACAGAAGGAAGGTAATTGACTTGTAGTTTTACAATGCCACTTCTCCACCTCTATTCTACAATCTGGACCACAGCAAAATTGTGAAGTCTTCACTGAACTCTATACCTTCATCAATCTCCTTGAGTTCCCTCCAGAGTTTACTAATCAGGCACTTTTATTACAATCCAGATTTCAAATGTTAGCTGCCAGGTGTGTACTGCATTAACATATCAAAACCTGCTTTAGGTTTGTAGATTTTAAAGTAAACCTGTGCTTTGCTCATGGAGATGGTCACAGCTGCTTATATTTACTTTCCCTTCGCACCCCCAGTGCTCTATTCACCTGCAGAAGTGAAGAGGTTCTATGTAATCTTCAAGTTCCATCTTGAAACTTATTTATGGCTATGGGATTTCCCCCCACCCCTAGCTGACAAAGCTGGGAGCCTGAGTAGCCAATTGTTGAGCACTGACATTATCACATGAGAGGAAAGAGACTGGATCTCATGCCAGCCCATACCCAGAAGCACTTGTGTATGTCATGTTGTTTGCCAGGTGAATAGAGCAAATGAAGGGAAGGTGAATATGTGCAGCTGCAAGGGACATGTTAAATCGGTTGTAAAGGCTCAAGGTGTTTTACCTTCATGCATTTTATGCATGAAGGTAAAAAACCTTCTGAATGCAGCAGTGCCCCCAGCCCCTTCAATACTTACCTGAGCCCCATTGAGATCCAGTGATGTGCATGACAGGCTTGCCTGTCCTGGGTGTCTCTGCCTCCTCATTGGCTGAGATATCAAGTGGGAACCATTGGCTCCCACTGCTGTCAATCACAGCCAGTCAGCCAATGAGGAGAGAGGGGAAGGCCAAGACACAGCTCCGTGTGTGAATGGACACACGGAGCAGCGGGTGCACCCATAGCAAGCTGCTTGCTATGGGGGCACCCGACAGAAAGGAGGAGCAAGGAGAGCCTGCAGGGGACCCAAGAAGAGGAGGATCCAGGATGCTCTGTGCAAAACCACTACACAGAGCAGGTAAGTATAGACATGTTTGTTATTATACAAAAAAAAAAAGGAACCTAAAGTCCTCATGCACACTTGGTATGTTAAAAACACCAGTAGCATTAGCTGTATAGTTACTTTAAAAACGTGAGTTTATCCACATTTTTAGTGTTTTTGCATCAGCGTTTAGCCATGTTTTTCTGTGTTTGCTTTTTTTTAGCTTTTTTTACACCAAAAAATAAATAAATACAATTTTGACTCAAAAAACGTCCCAAAACACCGGGTTGCCGCGTTTTACCACATTTTGACACTTTTACCAGCGTTAGAGCGTTTTTACAGCTAAAATACTCCTCTAGAAACCCACTAGTTCTGGGTTGTTTTTCAAGCCAAAAACGCCCCCCGAAAAATGATTATTATTATATCGAGTTTATATAGCGCCAAAGGGTTTGCTCAGCGCTGTACAAATGATTAAAGCCTATGTGTGCATGGACACATAGGATAACATGCTGGGGAGTTTACTGGCTGTAGAAAAAAAACGCTAAAAGCAAAAAACAGCAGCTGTAAAAACGTCCAGTGTGCATGAGGACTTAGAATTGCTTTAAGCTAAATGTACTGCTGACCTTCAATGGAAAAGCACAAGTTCACTTTAAGGGT
Organism: Staurois parvus; assembly: GCF_062004578.1. Lineage (NCBI taxonomy): Eukaryota > Metazoa > Chordata > Amphibia > Anura > Ranidae > Staurois > Staurois parvus. The sequence continues at coordinate 1,343,449 of NW_028318993.1, read as the reverse complement.
ATGAGGATCATATAGGTTTAGGAAAAGGGAGATTATGCACTCACAGTTTAGTAAACATGAGTCAGTCATTTCAACCTAATGGCCTTCTTCTTTATTTTACACTAGAAAGTTAGTTCCATAGATAGTTTGAAGGTCTGATATGGGCTTGTAGGAAGGTGGGACCGGAGGTTGGGGAGCTGCTACTGCTATGCCTGAAGAGTTCTGGTGCCACTCCATCAGGTTAGCAGAGCTAAGAAGTGACACAGAGTAAGGCATTTTTGGATGCAGATGTGCTATATATACCACATTTTGGGGGTATTTATAAAGCAAGTGACAGGATTAGCCTCTACAAAGTCTCTGTGACAGGTTTACAGACCTGTTCATCTGTATTTCTGGGCAGCCAAGTGCCACAGCGTGCAGAATTCAAAGATAGATATATTACTGAAGATAAGACATATTTCCACTCTAAACAGATGCTTAAAGTGATTCTAAAGGAATTTTTTTATAACATGAATGTTATATTTACCTTCTCTGTGCAATGGTTTTGACAACCCAAATTTTCTTCTTTTTGGGTTCCCACTGGTGGTCCTAGCTCCTCCCCTCACCAAGTGCCCCCAATAGCAAGCTTCTTGCTATGAGAGCGTTCAAGCAGGCTCACTCTCGAGCCACGCTCTGTGTGTCCATTCACTTCAGCTCTCTCCTCATTGGCTCACTGGCTTTGATTGACAGCAGCAGGAGCCAATGCTTCCTGCTGCTGTGTAGGCCAACGAGAAGAGAAATATCTCAGAGAGCTGCTGCTTTGGTAAATATGAGGGGGGGGGGGAAACTGCACCTAGAAGGTTTTTTACTTTAATGTATAGTATACATTAAGGTAAAAAACCTTGATCCCTGAGAATCACTTTAGGGCCAGGTTTAATGCAGTCTCAAGTGCAGACTTTAGAGTAGCCAAAAGAAGGATTTATGACTCGGGCTGCAACCTTTCATTTGTGAGGAACTGTGGTAAGTGCAAAGAAGCTCAGTATTTGAGAAGAAGTAGATCTTAAGGAAGAAAAACTTTCCTTGGTCCCCTTTAGGGCCCTTTCACTGTCAGATTTTTAGGCTGACCTGTATGAAAGCTCCATGCAGGTCTGGGGGCATGCAGATCAAACTGACATTACATCCACCTACCTCCAAGTCTGCCCAGTTCCTGAAAAAAACAAAAGATTGGAGGTAGCCTGATGTAAATGGACACAAGTAGGCCATTTTACATCCAGCAGGAGCCAACATGGGACCACCACAGTCCGCTGTCAACATGTGGGCAAAAACTGAATGGACATGGATGTCACAAAACTGACATCTATGTCAATCAGCTGCTCCGTCTGTGAGAAGATTCTCTGCTGAACAGAGCAGAGTTCCCCCATTTGAAAGGACCCTAATGTAAGAAATGAACACTCATAAAATTAACTTGTATTTCTTTGAACTTACCTTACTGTTGTGGAAGATGAATCGAAGAACCTTTCGGGTAATACTATATGCTTTGTTTCTGATATACAGATTTTGAAAGGAATAGTTGTGTTGCTTTGTTCTCATTAAGAGAAGTTTGGGATTCAGAAAAAAAAAAAAAACTCACCTAGGTGGATGCAGCATCGGTCTGATCACTCAGTTCTTGGTCTTCAGACTGCAGAGAGCTGGTAACTGTCAGTCACCAGCTGTCTGCTATGCCCCTCCAGCACTCACTGGAGCACTAGGCTGTGGAGGGGGCGGGAATGGCTGGCTCAGGCTCTCAGTGGTTCACTGAAAGGCTGAGTCAGCTGCAGGTCCAGGCATCTGGGTGGATCCTCGACCTCTGTGACATCAGCCCTCCCTGAAAAGGGTTATGAGAGTGCAGAATGAACTGCCCTCCTGTGATCCATAGGAGAAGTACAGCCAAAAAAAGCTTTGATTTAAACCTCTGCTACAAAGTAAACACCAGCTACAGGATTTAAAGGTATCTCCCTAATGGGGTGACAGACAGAATACAAAATGATTGTTTTAGTAAAGTTATAGCTGTTAAATTGCCTCATTCCTATAGGATAATTTGGAAAGGGTTTTGTTGCAATTGGCATATCTTGGAGGCTAAAGCTGGCTGCCCTTGTCTGGCACCCCTAGTGGTGACTTCTCAGCAGTGTTTTCTAGGCAGCATCATGATTATGAAAAATGTTTATGCATACCTGTCATTGGAGCCTCTCGGGAATTTTTACTTATGGTCACAAAGGGAAACAACTTGTTCATTTGCAGTCTGCTGGGAAATCAGTTATGCATCTTGCCCTTTCCAACAAATGGATGCCAAAAGCGTTAGTTCTCTTCTGCCAGCTAGGCAACACACCTTGCATATTTAGCACTAATATTCTTTACTGTACCATATGTCATAACAGACCCGTCTATGCTAGAATTAGCCATATAACATTGCTTAAAATATATTTTCAATCTGGATCTCTTAGTGCATCTAGTGTAATGGGTAATTTTGCTATTAATGATTAAAGATTTTTTTTCCCCTATCTTCCAATAAACCTTGAAAATAATGATTTATGTGCCAAATATGAAGTGTATCCAGGAACAATCTGCATTTTCTTCCAGGAGCAAAATTATCTTTAATTTGAAGTTGGTCCCTTGTGCAATCTTTGCAATGCAAATGAGATATCTATGAATTTGTGATCTAGGCTGCTCAATTTTCCGGAGTCAGTCACCCTGCCTATGGAACAGAAAATACCAACTGAGATTACTTACAAAATGGCAGATTTTTTTCTCAATTAACGCATGTTCTTATATTACAATTACTTTTCCTTGTTAAAGAGATAATCTATTTCACATTTCACCAGATATTCCCTAAACCTTTGTATTTAAAAATATGCCATCAAAACCCATGTTTTCATTAAAAACATATAACCTTGACTCACAAAATGTTTTTTCTGCAACCTGATTTATCCGGAATGCTCTATCTGCTACACAATAGCCCTGATTTACTCATCTGTGATAGCACTTAAATATTTCAACCCAATCTCAAATAGTGTTAACATGTTAATGTCATTTCAAAAGTCATTTTCAATCGTTTTAAAACTGCATCTTTAATAAAAAATAATCACTGGTAATACTGCTATGCGGATTCTGCTTTTAGTTCCAGTAGTTCTCCCACATTGTTGCAATGTTATATGTGCTTTCGGGCCCTATTCACATCATTGATTTGGGTTCATGGGTGGAATCACAGCTAATCTCCCCATGAATCCAAATCACACTGCAATGCTGGCAAAACACACTACATGTGTTTGTGTCCCATTAATTATTAATAGCACCTAAAACAAGGTGTGGTTTTATCATGCGGCCATTACGGCAAACGGAATCACATGAAGCTTGTTCCCCAGAAAGAAGCAGGGTGAAGCAGTTTTCTGAGATTACAGTGCGATAAATCGTGCAACAGTCACTGCAAAACTGCACCACGCTTTATCTGCCATTAACCGCTTCCAGACCGGCCTATAGCAGATATACTGCTACAGGGCGGCATGGGTGCGCAAAAGCACGTATATATATGGCCACGGCTGTCAATCACCAGGTCCCAGCTGATTACTCACTGGCGCCCAGTGATTGCTGAGCATCTCCAATGGGGAGGAGAACTGTTTGTAAACAAAACAGTTCTCCTCCCTGTCAGCTCATGCACACTGTTTTGGATGGCTGTGCACAGTAAAATGGCACACAGCACATAGTTAATTTACACGTATTGGGTTTTTTTTAGCAAAGACGTAACAGAATACATTTTGGCCTAAATTTATGATGAAATTAGATTTTTTACATTTTTTTACTGGACATGTTTAATAGCAAAAAGTCAAAAATATTGTTTTTTTTCTCAAAATTGTTGGTCTTTTTTTATAGTGCAAAAAGCACAAAATGCACAGGTGATCAAATACTACAGAAAGAAAGATCAATTTGTGGGGGAAAAAAAGACGTAAATTTCATTTGGGTGCAGCGTTGTATGACCACGCAATTGTCAGTTAAATTAACGCAGCGCCATAACGCAAAAAATGGCCTGGTCAGGAATGAATTGCACATATGCGATGGGGTCCCTTAGTGTAGACTAAGGCTTCTTTCACACGGGACATACATAAGGTGTTCCATGCATCTTAATGCAAGCAGTCTCCATGTTGTGAACTGGGCCACAGTGGCTGCACAGCCTCTGCTCCCAGTGTTACATAGGTGCGGGTTCACAGCCCCAAATTCACCCAGAGTGCTTCCAAGGCCGTGCACCCTTACAGATGCCCCATTGGGAGCAGCGGCTGTGTCCATGCAGTTGTTGCATCCCAATTGATAGCAATGGGACTGCCTTCTCTCAGATTAACAGAACACCTGTGCATCCCAATATGGATAAAACAAATCCCTCCATGGGGTTACGCTTTTGTATGTCCCGTGTGAGCGAGACCTTAGTCTATGCTTAGATGGCCAAATAACAGTGTCCAGGGGCAGAGTTCAAGAGATTCTTGCTGGCACTTGTAAGCACTGCCTGCACAGACTGTGTGTGTATCAGATGTGTACTCTGTATATATCCATGTCCAGCGCCACTGTTCACATTGTAACCATTCTGACTGACCGAGTTATGGACATATACAAGCTGGCTGCAACTAAATGGCCAGTTTGTACATGGCTATATCACAGAATGTTGCTGCATCCAAAGATGCATTTTGCCGTAGTAAACTATCTATTGCTATTCGGCCATCTGGCTGTACCCTAAGGTTGGCCACATACTACTCAGTTTTTTCCTGGCTGAATGAAAAAACTGAGCCATCCACACACTTGAGATGGATAGGGAAATTATCCCTGCTGTGTCTTTGTATTCTGAAAGCCAGCACAATACATTGATCATCGCTGCAGCCCATTAACTGTGCACTCTGATCGAATGCTGGTTTTCCAGCAGGCATGTTTAATGGGTTACAAACAGATCAAAATTTGTCCGGTTTCTGCTGAACTGGCTGACTTTCAATCCATGTATGGTTAGGGTAGCACCGTCCTAGGAAAACTAGGGGGAGCTAGTTGATTATTTTTGTAGTTAGAGGCTGAATAGTAGCCTGGTGCAATAGTCAGAAAGTCAGATTTGGGTTAGGGTTGAGAGACTCTGCAGATCAGCTCTCTGAAATCTCCCCCTGATCTAGAGACTTGGAGAAGTCTCTAAAACTAAGTGGGAGAGTGAGGAGTTGCCGGTCTGTATCCCTAAAGGATCAGAACCAATCCCTAAGCAGGAGGCTTAGCAAGGGGATGAGACAGCATTTAGGCATAGCCGAGCCTGCTCAGTAGGAGGAGGAGAGTTTGGGTGGAAGATGTGAGAGCAGGAGATGGAGTGTGGAGCCTGGGTGGGGGCCCAGGCAAGAGGCTTGCCTCCAGGAGGGTTGCTGAAAGGAGGGAAGCTGGACGTCACCGGCCCCCTGAGAGAGGACCATTTGTGTAGCTAAGGAAGGAGCTAGCCAAGCAGAAGGCCTGAAAGCAGCAACCGACCTGCAGCTTACAGAAGAGGGACAGTGAGTACTTCTACACCCCCTGGATGGAAATAGGGGAGAGGGCATTTGGGTGGGAGACCTGACTAGCCCTAGCTGGACTGTGCTTGTTAGGTGTCAGACTCTAGATCCCTTTGTCCAGGGATTTCTACACCAGAAGTGGCTGGCTAGCTCTCCAAGAAGAGAGAACCCTTCTGAGCACTTGTATATAGTTTCAGGAAGTTGTCCTCATTTAAACAGTTCCTTGGGTGTCCCACGTACCCCTCATCCCCATCCAAGTTTACATCCCTAAAAAAATCCAAATAAAAAAAGTTCAAGAACTATTCACTGTTTCCGGAGTGCAAGGCTGGAAGGTAGTATATGTTGCCTGGCTGTGCAGGACTATAGGGGAACCCAAATCTTCAGCAACTCCTAAGGGGGTAGTGCTACACTAGCTTAAGCAGGCATACTGACATCCACTCTGCCAGCATAGTTCATCCAGTGATGAAACATGTAGAGGCGGGACTTCCGGTTTTGCTTACATCACATTCACTGACATCACTTCCTCTGTGTGGAACTCACACTGGCTCTGGTTTCCAGGGGAACAGAGACAGTTATTGCAGTTACTTTGATTGACCATACCAGGTGGCTGTGAAGGAACTTTAATATTTGAGTGCACAATGCATAATTTTTTACACTGATTTTAAATACATTAAAAATGTTGCACAACAATATCTTCTGTGGATCCTTGCCCCTCTGTCTGAGCAATGTTTAAAAGTGAAAGCACATATTGTCAGTGACCTCCCTGAAGGGGTGAAACATTGGATCTCAGCATTGCATATGGCACATATCGACCTACTTAATTGTAAAGGGTCATCTGCATCTGGTGAGTGAGCATCCAGGATCACAGCACATATGTGAACATATGTGAAGGGTGGATTAAAGCGGTACATCATTAATTATGGAGCATATTCACAGACTGTTTTGGGCACTATCCATGTTTTGAATTTATTGCATTACATTCATTTGGTTTAGAGTGGGACGCACTTGCATGGGTATTACTCAGCAATGACTTATGGATGAAGTATGATATTAAACCACAGCACCGTTGGCACTTTGGGATACATATTTTTTAGTGTGTACATAATGTTTTTTACATGTTTTTCACATGACTATAGCACTGCTGTTTAGATTATTTCAGCACTAGTAAAAAGAGATACTTTTTATTTGTTTTTTAATTACAGGGATTATAGGAGGTAATTTATTAGGATACTTAGGAGCACAGGTATCACCAGATTATTCACTAATGACAGGCAGCTGCTTATAGACCACATACATATAGATGTGAAATGGATGGAACAAATCAGCAGTACTGAGATGTAAAAAGGATAGGAAAAAAGTGCCAGTTTTTATGATACATAGTGCTACCCCTCCCAGAGCTCCTGCTCTGTACTTACATTAGAGATAAGAAGGCTGCTGGGAAGTGGGAGCAGGGGGAGCTGAGTTGTGAAAAGAATGTCTTGAAGAGCTTCACTTTTTCTTCTGTGAATTGTAAGGATCAATTCATCCACAGTGTCTGCAGCAACAGAGGTCAGTGTTGAATTGTTTTAAATTGTATCTCTAGCCTTACCTTCAGTTTTGCACAGTGTGCCATCTTCCATAATGTACTTTTATTGCACATGGTGATCTCCTTACAGTGTGCATTAGAAGTTGCAGCAAGTCAGGCAGACCCTTCCTCATTTCCTGGCTGGAGGGCACTAAGCATCTAGTCCTTTCTTCCCAAGCTTTACTGTCCCAAGCCTGCTCTTTCATTCATTGGATTTCAGTTACTTCAATCCTGATGGCTCAGTGTCACATGTAGGTGAAATACCAACCAGGAATAGCTGGTAAATGCTGATGGAGATCTGCAGGGAAGGACTGAGTACACTACACCTGCCATAAAATATTTGAGGCCTGTGTAGCACACCCATTGTCTCTAACTGGTTAACGTCTATGTTCAGTCAAACCGTTTTTTTTTTTGTTATATGAACCATGGATGGGGTTTGACTCCCCAACCCCTCATTTATTGTCATGGTAACAATGGTTTCAGACAGTTTGTGAAAGGAAATCTGAAACAAGGACTGCAACAAAAATCTATCTATGTTGCTGTTGATGATTTCCCCTCACTTCCTGCCTGATAAAACCACTGTCACTGGGGCAGGGAGTGAACCAAAAACTCTTCAACAGAACCCCAGATAGCAGTAAAAAACTGCAGGAGTTCTAATCCTTCCTCATTCTCACAATCTAAAACTAGAGAAAAAGCTGGAAATACACTTTGAATACATATACTCCAAATTTGCAAATTACATCCATTTGAACGGGAAAAAACAGAGGACAGATCAGGAAAAGAAATAATGTAAAATATGTGGATATCCAGGGTTACTCTGCATGGTTGTTGTCAAATCTAACTTTGCCCCATGGTTATATATTATTGTTCATATTGCACTGTGTTCAGCAGTTAGCTAATAACATAACCTTCAAACATTGCACGCATACTGTATATACTATATCTGGAATTTCAGGGGCTTACCCTACCTGAAGATAATTGAGGAAAGGTTTTGTTCTTGGAAAAGGCATATATTTTCTTCTAACCCTCGGAATTCCTGTTGTAAGTCAGCTGAAGGACACTGCAGGGATCTTCTCTGAGATTAAAATGTCTAATAGTGAGGAGTAAGGTCAAAAACATGTTTGTTGCAATATTACACAGCTTATGGCTTCTTTTAGAAAAAGGCAGAGTGGAAACAGCAACAGTGTACAGCAAGTCATAGCAATCAATCATAAATCAGCTAAACTGTATATCTTAATAAAGGCATATCTTATAATAAGGAGTTGTGGAGCCTTTCAACTAAAAATGAGCCTAGTTAAAAGAGAAAAAGTAATTGGGTAGTTGTACCAGCATGCTAAAAGCTGAAAAGACTTGTCACTATGTACTTCAATTTGCTTAAAGAAAGCTACAGGTGAAAGGCAGCAATCTCTCCAACCGAGCTTCCATGGGCAAGTTTCCTTCAGGCTCTCAGTCTATAGCACATGCTAGGGCCCAGTAGCAGTAGTTTTCTGGAACACACACAGGCTCCCTCCCAGGGTAGAAGCCCAAGGGGAAATGAGAAACAGACTGATCAGGTCTTCTCAAATATTTATCTTCTCCTCAGCCACACCTTCTGGATCAGATTCACAGGGACTGGTAAAGATAAGATACTGTAACTATTCACAATTCAGTGATTGATCCTCTCATACTATTTTCAGAACATTATTGTAGACGCAGGCAGAAGCGATCAGCTACCAGGTTTAGGGATAAACCTGATCAGACCTAAAAAAAGTAATTGCAGTTCAGTTGGCTACAGCAGAGTTATATACTAAATTTAGCCAGCCTAGGGCAGGGGCAATACACACACGCGTTGATGCAACACAATATAGTGTATTAAGGTTTACTGCAATAAATAAAACATAATAAATATATACATAAACTTTATCCATAACAACTTGATAAAAATAATGTTCTTTAGCAAAGAACATACTGTACATTTCACATTAATAATTCTGCTGACTGTGTGTACTGTAAATAGCCTCCAGCCTCGTTCCTGTTTATTCTTGCTGAAGGCTGCCATTTTGCTGAAGCCAGAGCCCCTGAGCAGAAGTAAATATTTAGGCTGTTAGCAGATTGTCCTCTACGTTTTGGCACAGTGCTGAAAACTAGAGAGCAGCTGAGCATGTGCAGAACAGAGTAAGATTTATGCAGGCCATAGACAGGTCGAACATCGGCTGATTTTTCGAACGATAAACGAAAAATCGGTCGGTCGTTCGGTCGACGTTACCACCAACGAATAAAAAAATCGTCCGACTAAATCATAAAGTTCACCCCATAACTTCTGTCCCTTTCAGTTTACAGCTCATGCGCAGATTTTTTATTGTTAAAACGATCATCCGATTCGGCCATCATTGCCGGGAAAATCGGCCGATCGTCCAAATCGGCCGCAAATTTCCCAACATAACCGATAATCTGAAAGTGCAAAATACATGAAAAACGGCCGACGAACTAATCCCCTAACAGCCGAAAAATTGGACGAATAACGATCCATCTATGGCCTGCATTATGGGGAGATTTACTAAAACTGGAGCACTCAGAATCTGGTACAGCTGTGCGTGGTAGTCAATCGGCTTCTAACTTCAGCTTGTTCAATTAAACTTTGACAATGAAAGCTGATAGGTTACTATGCACAGTTGCAGCAGATTCTGTGTGCTTCAGTTTTAGTAAATCTCCCCCAGTGTATTACTGGATTTCAAACAATATTGGCACTTATTTTTAATGTTTTACATTGCTATACCTGCAAAAGGGGCCAACCTGAAGTGATCTAGCAGGACTTAATTTTCTGACTAAAGTTCCACTTTAACACATAAACAATTGGACGACATGTATTGTGGGACATTGGCAGTGCAGTGTGGATGTTCATGTGTTAAAATGCCTTGCCCGTGCGGTAATGGCTAGTAAAATGTGCGTTATGACAAGGCAGATGTGTGTTTTACTTTTTACAGAAAGGGAGATATTTTATTTGGAGAACATTGCCTGGAGAGTTTCAATGCAGACAGTGCTTAACAGACCTGGGCTCCTCTTACCTTCAGCGCATTAAGCCAACAATTCTGACAGCCATAGCCTGTCACAGCAGCATATCAAACTCCTATTTCGAACAGCTGCAGCATGTAACTGAGCATGTCTTATGCCGATTGGGTGTTTCAGCTGTATTCACACTCACCCATGTTGACATGAAGCTCCCATCATCTGGACAGATATACACATTCATGGATATTCATGAGAGTGCTAAAAGCACATTTTCTGGAGCATGGCATGCTCACTCACTGTGCTCCTAATATCTTTGTCTGAGCAGGAATTTCCCAGTATGCAGCTGATTGATTCCCAAGTGGATTTTCAAAGTGTCTTTTGTAGGACAGAATTGTAGGCACTAGTTTTAAAGGACCACTACATGTTTAAAGGGAGTTCATATCATGCGTTTTATTGCAGTGTTTGCCTTCATTTTTTTTTAGCAAAAAGCATTTTACTTTTGCTTTCACATTTCCATTACTGTATTAAAAGAGAACTGTAGCACAGGAACTAGTAGTAGCATTTGCAATTATATAGAAGTATGCACAGTGTACTTGCACATTATGGAAAACTTACATCTGAGTTTGCCAAGCTGAGTACTGCCTGGACCTTAAATATGGGGGCACTCCCCAAAAGCTTGTCCTGAAAATGTGGGTGTTAGTGCAAATAAAAAGGTATCTTGGACAGTACTCAGTTGTTTTTGTAACAAGTGCACTAATACAGCTATATTCATCTCAACCCAGTTTTACAGGGAGCAACATTCCACACTCTCTATTGCTGCTCTACAGTTGTTGGTGCCATCTTCACAGAAACTTCTCCCTCTGCTGACATCTATCTCCTTTGACTATAAGGTAGTTGGTGATTAGGGATAAGATCAGGCATGTTTGGATCTTGGTCTGAACCCACCTGAGCAAGCCCGCCAGGAAACTAGCACTGTACTAGGCCTATCACAAGTAGTTGGGGCATTCCCAACACTGCAGACACATGTATACACTCGTAAGAATACTCAAAAGATAAAATCTACATATTATATGTTTTATTATTATTACCACTCCCTAATTAGGGAGTACTCAAGTTCAATGCTATGGTGTTAAGGTGGGATCCTCAATAAACCAAACACACCTTTGAAAAACAGTAGAGGGCATAGAATACTATCAGAAACCAGTAGTTTAAAAGAGAACCAACAGCGGTGTAAATAAAACCAATAGCTCTATTATACTTCACAAAAATTTGGTAATAAACCTAATTAGGTCAAAGGATCTTCCATTCACATCAATAAAATGGATAATGTTATCACTTTAAAATGGCCCGGGCCACACTTACTCAGAATATAACATAGTACTACTACTTTACATCTTATGTGAGCATAATATAGGGGTTAATAGGTCAGAGTCCTGCATAGTAAACTAGCCACTCAGTCAGTGTATCAAAACCCAAGACTCTGAAACACTCTCCAAGAGTATTTGCTGAATATTTGAAATACTGCCTGTGGAGGAGAGGAGTTTTCTAATATTGATGCAGTTCTAGTGGAAAGGTATTGGTTAATACCAGCAACCATGGTTAAGAGGGTGAAGAAATATCGGCCATCAGGACCATATTGCATAATGGGATAGTCCCAAAAGCAAGTGTGACTTACCTAGAGATAGGTGGTCATGAAATGACAGTGAGTTTACATCTATGTGGGGCACCAGTGTGAACACAGTGAAGCACTTGTCATTTCAGTATGGAGGTTGCACTAACAATTCACATGTCGGGACTAAATACTAATATTGTATTTGAATTTTGTTCATTATTATCACTTTAATTTGCACTTTGGATTTAGTTGATTTGTGACCATAGCGTGGTCCATTTGAAATATTTATGATTTTGTGTATAGGAGTTCACAATTAGCACTGCAGCTATATAGGTATCAAATATATAGTATAATTTTCATTTTTTTTCCTAAGCGCAACAGCACCCCCTTTCTTTCAATATAAAAGGGAATAGAGCTTTGTTTGGCAAAGTTTCCTGTACCCCACAAAAAAAACAAACTGTGCATTGTGTCTTTTCAGGATGTAGTTCTGATTTAAATATAGACATTTGTAGATCAGTCACTACAGGCAGTTCCTTGTGGCTCAGTGTAGTTATGTTGACTTTCTCTGTTGAGATAAGATAGCAATTCTACAGGTAATGCACTTTTTGCAATAAGTCTGCCAAAAGCTTAAGCTTACTCAGAGGTTTCAAACTGGCGGCCCTCCAGCTGTTGCAAAACTACAAGTCCCATCATGCCTCTGCCTTTGGGAGTCATGTTTGTAACTGTCAATCTTGCAATGCCTCATGGGACTTGTAGTTTGGCAACATTATGCAATCATGTTCTAGAAGATTCTAGTTTTTGCCCTAAATTCCCCTACATATGGTTGAGTATTCAAAGTGAACATAGCCTAATTTGGCAGTGGCAATGGTTGAAACAATCTGTAACACTACCCAAGGGTGGTGCTGCAGCAACTATATGAGTATGTAAACCATGATAATAAGTTAGTGTATGCCACCCTGGTATCCTGACACCTCACTGTAATTTTTGCTGGACAGCTTAGTCCGCATTTAAATTAGAAAAAAAAGATAAAGGCACATAAAAAATAAATGCATATAGTTAACATTATCACCACATACACTAGATATTATCTACTGCTATTTTAATGCATTATTTTTTCTGAATTTGCAGCCTTAGTCAACACTACATCTGGATGATTCTGTAATGACAGGTCCTCCTTACTGGCAGAATCAATCACTGTCACTACTACACCAACATGATGCCATAATGACATGTCCTCTTAACTGGCAGCTTCATTTACTAGCACACTATCATAATGACAGGTCTTCTTTGTTGAAAAACTGAGTCAGAGATTAAGGTTATACTAAAATATTTGATGGATGTCATAATGTATTTTTAAGTTCTCTGGAGCCCCATCCACAGTCACTGATCACTTCTAGATTAAGTGAGACTTTCAAGGCGTCTTCAGGATGCCCTAGCCCTGCTTCTAGTTTGTAGTATCTAGTTGAGTCAGCCAGCTAGCACCTCATTTGATCCCTGTCTGGCCAGCACTGAGACATCAGATCTATCTATCTATCTATCTATCTATCTATCTATCTATCTATCTATCTATCTATCCATCCATCTATCCATCCATCCATCTATCTATCGTAAAGTACTTAGATATTGATTGAATGGGGACCCAACATTTTTCTCAGGGGCCTTTTAATGACTCTGTACATCATCACATGGGACATTATCTCACAAGAAAATGTTTCCAACTTGTTGGAGAACCTCCTTGTTTGCAGATCTCAGTATTTCACTAAGCAAGAATAGATTAATTATCTAGTGGGGATTGTGTTGAATTGAGGCAATCGTTAGTATCATGTGAGGACCTGCAGATACTTCTTTGCCCATCATTCCAAATTGCCATCCTGTATTGCTAGCCATACAGAGGTCAACTTTTCAGAAGTTTTTATTAAGCTTTGATGAAAATGTATTGAATGGCAATCACAACATTGCAGGAGACAACAGCTATGAATTCCCAGCTTGTTGGAAAATCATACTTTGCAAGTGTTGATTTCTGACAAATGCTTTAAGTACGAAACTAATCAACCAATCACTCTCACTTAAAATGATTACAACACATTATTATTTTTTCACTTTAAATCCTTCCAGTAAAGTATTTTGGTTGATCCATCGAATCTTTGTTGATTGTTTTCAGAAAAATCATTACATATGTGATATTTGATTATAAGATTGCCACAGGCCTTCTAGTGATTAGAGATTTGTGAACTTTTTTATTGAATTCCATTTTTAATGTTGATTTTTAGCTTTGATACTACCTGATTATTGCTTTTGTGAGTAGACACTATGCCTTGGCTGAATAATACAGAACCGCTTAAATAACAAGTGCATGCAGTTGTAAAGGATCCCACCGGTGAACACAGGTTTCCTAAGGTAGTGGTCAACTTAAAAGATATAGAGGTCCTCAAATGTGATTTCTGACATGCCTAGAGAGATGCACAAAAGTTTTGTTTTGCGTGTGCTATTAATGCAAGGGTTGCATGTATTACTTATTCAAATAAATATATTCTGTTTGTAATTTGGACAGACCAGTGTTCTTTTAGAATGCTGCTTGTGAAAGAGTGCTCTCCTCCATCTACATTCCTGATCCAGTCCAAAGACTTACACAGCTTTTGCTCTTCTCTGCGGCTGTTGATGAGGTCATCTCTCTGTCAAGCTCCTCTCTCCTTATATCAGCATGCTTCTCACACTGTGGAATACCCATAATGACTCCTTGTACTGCTTTACCCTACCTTTCTCTGAGTTCTGTTGTATATAAGACTGCAAGAGACTGATGCTAAGCCAATTTTAAGTACTGTACTTATATTTCTTGCATTTAAAGAATACATTTAAAGATGAATTCCAAGTAGACACTGCTATTTTAGGGATCTCCATTTGCTTCCAGGTCCCATGCAGAGTGGCTGCATTTCTGCTTACTGAACACAGGAGGTCAGCTGCTCATCATGGCACCATTCAGACAATGCTTTGCATTTTCTGAATGGTTGCGAAACATTCTCTGATTGGACCAGGTGGCGAGGCAGGGCAGTGATGTCACATACTACACCTCATTCAATCAGAAAACATGTTGCATTAATTAAGAAAATTCAAAGCATTCTCTGAATGATTCCCCTGCTGAGTGGCCAACCTATTTTTGTTCAGAATACAGTAGGGCAGCTGCTCAGCATGGGGCTCGTAAGCAAGTGGAGATTGCTGAAGTAGCGGTGTCTACTTCAATGATTTCCAACTTTCAATGGCATCGACCAAGTACGGTATATGCATAGTATGACAGTGATGTGTTCTGGCATGGTGTGGAAAGGGTTTTGTTTTATACAAAGTTCTCATCCAGGCAGGTTGAGAAACTCCAGGGTGCTTGTCTCACATCAAGGAAACTGGATTTTCAGTTTCTTCAGAGGTTGGTAAAACCTGTTTTTGGACCTGGAGTCCAGAAGTTTCATAGAGAGTTAAGAGGGATAAAGTCTTCAATCTTGGGTCCAAGGTTTTGGGAACAACCAGCACGTTAAGTGAGCAGGTGCATCCAGGGCTTTTATTAGAGATCTGTCTATGGTTGTGGGCTCCACCCTGTTGGACATAAGAGGTCTCTGCCCATGAGTCAGAACGGTTCCACCTAGGAGGCAGGTGGGAGCCAATGAAGCAGGGAGCTGCACAACGCTTGTGTGGGAAGATTGTGTAAAGGATACAGACAAAGTGCCTAAACTCTGGGGCCAGAGCAGCAGCCCTGTAAGTATAAGCCAGGAGGCTGATGAATGTGCATTTCTTTAGTGGAATAGAATTGCTAAAAAAAAGCCCTATTAGGGAAGCCCATTGCTTCATTTCTTGAACTTTGTTTAATAAAAACTGGCCAAGAAAACCTAAAAAGAAGATTTAGGCAAGTAGCCATGTCCTTGATACATTATCATTTACAGCTGGTTCCCACAATAGCTACATTGGTCCAATGTAACTATGCATATGAAGCACCCTCCTAGTCATCTAGGGGGAGCTAGACTCTAATTGTTAGTTAGGGCTGGGTAGCAGCCTGGGTGTGATAGCTACCAGGGGTCAAATTGTGGTCAGGGCTGAAAGGCTCTGCAGACCAACCCTCTGGAATTTACCCCTGCTCTAGAACTTTGGAGAAAGATCTAGAAGCAGTGGGAGGAGGTAAGAAGTGGCTGGTCTGGACTCTTGAGGGATCCTAACCAATCCCCAACAGGAGGCTTGGCATGAAGTCAGGACTACCCTTAAAAGGGAGAGAGCCTGCTCAACTGTAGGAGAGAGTTGGAAAGGAGTTTGGATGGAAAAGGAGGATGGGAGGCTGAAGAGCAGGAGCCTGGGAGGGAGGCTCACCTCCAGGCAGGGACCTTCGAAGGAGGAAAATTCAAGACTTCATTGGCCCCCTGAGAGAGGACCACCTGTGCACCAGGGAAGGAGCGGCCCAGCTAGAAGGCCTGGTAGGAACCATCAACCCACCAACCGCACAGGAGAAGGACTGAGTGAGTATACCTGCACCCCATGGGCTAGATAGGGAAAGGAGGCACTCTAATGGGAAACTAGATTAGCCTTCCACCCAGGACTGTTTCACCACTTATGTGGCAGACATTGGATCCCCTGAGCAGGAATTCACCCAAAACAGCTGGATAAGGAGTATCTAGGGTGGCATTACAGGAGACACTGGGTAGCTCTCCAAAAGAGACTGTTTGCTGTAACCACTTGTACATAGTTCAGGAAGTTGTCCTTAGTTTCTCAAAAACAAGCTCAAGGACTGGTTACTGTCTCCTGGATGCAAGTTAATGTGGAAAGGCATGTTGCCTGGTTGTGCAGGACTATAGGAGGACCCAAAACTTCAGCAACTTCTAATGGGGTTGGGCTACACATACAATATCCATACCTTGATTTTATGTTAAAATATATATTATTAAATAAAAAACTGCATTAATGTGTGTGTGCTTTATATATGCTTGGAGTTCAGCATTAACATGAATTTCTTTGCCAAACACTGCCTCTGGAAGAAAACAGGTAAACTCAGTACCTTTGACTATAGTATACATATTGCTGAACAGTGCTGTATAGCAAAGGTGTACTGTTCTATCCATCAATTTACCTGTGCCTGCCTGTAATTTTTACATACAATCCATGACATTATCTCATTACTTTTGAACAGTGAAGAAACAACCAGATAATTAAAAGAATTTGTTTCTTACATGTGTTTCCAACAAGCCCGCAGTTGTCCCGGGAAGTTGAGAATGAAGAAAATAACATGTTTGATTTCCTCTGCTTAGACGTTCCTTTGCCTTGAATTTCCTGTCCCTTTGAATCAAAGCAAATAAAACCTCACAGATAGCCTTGCGTTCATTCCCTAGACTTTCCTTTTTATATATATTTCTCTTCGAAATGAAATAATTATCATGGAACCTTTTTAGCTGTGCGGTGAAAACAGCCAATTGACTCCTACTTCTGCTTTTTATGTTCATTGGATTGCTTCCTTTAGCCCTAATTTAAACGTGTTCTTAATCTGCAGTATAGCACCCTAGAGCAGTGAAAGGATGTGGTACAGTGCTAATGTATTCAGTTTGGGAGGCATACACTAATCCTTATGCCAGAACAAAGGAAAGAACCATTTGGCTCAGGGTTTCTTGCATATAAAGTGCACAAGGGCATGTGATTAAAAGCACGCTAACCTCGCTTAATCATGTCTAGTGCAGAGAATTTGTACACTGGATAAATTTTATATTACCCATCTGTACAGTTTAAACACAAATAAAGGGCTTATGAAAGGCACCTCTAATTGTGATCCAGCCATATTTCCATCATAGCTCCGAACCATCTCTGTTTTGGAGGGAGCAGGCCCTCTTCTGATCCTTCATAAAGGCTGCTTCACATCTGTGTGTATACAGTAATGCGTGTTAATTAGGCTCATTTTTGCATGTGCTTTCACCACTAACATTCATTCCTATAGGCCTCCTTAGCATGTGTTACTGAGGAAGCTTATTTTTTTTTTTTTGCATTGCCGTGGAATACCAAGTAGGTTATTTACTAAAGCTGGAGAGTGCAAAACTTGGTGGAGCTCTGTACAGAAACCAATCAGCTTCCAGGTTTTATTTTCAAAGCTTAATTGAACAAGCCAAAGTTAGAAGCTGATTGGCTCCCATATAAAGCTGCGCCAGATTCTGTGTGCCCAAGTTTTATTAAATCTCCCCCCAAATGTCATATATGAAATACCCTTTTCTGATGGGGGAGATCATCTCTTCTGAAACCTGAAAAGTCCTTTAGCAAGAATTGCATATAAGCATATAAAGCCTGTCAAACATGGCTGGAATGTTGGCTGATTTCAACTAAACTGGTTGAAAATAGAGTTGTGGGTGGCCTTGTTGTAATACCAAACTTAAAAAAAAAAAAAAAATTCACTGTTGTCAAAGGAGAAGGGTGGAAATTTGTCGACCAAACAGTGCTTGCTTGTGGTCAGATGCAGTCAATGTTAGGGTTCTCTGAGAGCTGCAAGTTTTGGCTCTCACAATACAATAGCCCAGCAGGGGAGATTGATGAAGGAAGAGGATCTATTAGATTTTTCTTGTACATCCTGCAGAGAAATCTATATGTGTATGGCTAACCTAAGCTAGCAGATACCTAGCCAGCACTTTAAGGAACCTGAAACAGTGTTTTCTCCAGGATAGGTATTCCAGCTCATCCATCATTCTTTATTTGTCAACCATAACAGGACTGTTGCTGTACCCTCATGTTAACTTTCAAGCACGTGTCCATATTAAGGGCTCCTGCACACTTTTCTGCTCTGGAGTAACACTTTACCACATGCGTGTTTATGTGTGTTCTTTTACTGCAGCTCATCTATTTTGAATGGGCAATGAATTAGAAAACATCTCTTCACCATTTTTGTAATGCACATAGTGATGTGTGTTAACAAACATTATGTTTATACGTGGTACAATATTTGTTTTAACATGTGAAGCCAGCCATAATTAAGCCTGCCACAAACCAGACCACTTCAAGCTTAGCATGTGATAAAAAAACATGCATAATCATAAATCAGTGCTACAATTATAGACTCAATGGCCTTTGAACAATTTTGGGACCTAGAACTTGTAGGCAGATGCAGTTTACCCTCCCCTCTGTAGGTGGCGCTATTTGCAGACCGCTGTACAGAGGGGATGGAGAATGAGAGGAGCACTGTTCCTTTTCATTCTCAGTAGGTGCCACCAGGGGAGCAGTACACTGCAACACTGGATGACCTCAGTAGCCATCTTTGGTCTGGGCAATGCTAATAAATAGCTGTGCCCCCTGTGGTTGGTGCCCATGTAAGCAGGATGAGACAGTATTACTGTATGTTAAACAGTATAGGCACTTTTTTTGTGTTACATAGCTATACCTGCAAAAACGGCCAATCTGAAGAGATCTAGCAGGACTTAAAGTAGAACTATAGGTAAAACTTTTTTTTTTTCATTTTGGAGAGAAAAAGGGAGGGTACAATGGCTATCAGATTTTTCTTTTCACCATCTGTGTCTGATTGTGGAAATTTCCCTTCACTTCCTGTCTCATAGCCAAAGAGAAAGTGAGAGGAAATGCTTGCAAATTAATGGAATTCCTTAGGAACCCCAAGATCACCAGATCTAATGTCAATGGGGAAGATGTCCCCTCTTTTTTATTTTTCTGGGGACAACCCAAAATTTGGGATTTTTTTTTACTTTCACTTTCAAAGATAATGGAAAACAGGACAAATAGAGAGGGTGAATCTCCCTAAATGGGGCACAGACAGTTATAATAAAAACTGACAGGGGTTCTAATCCCTCTCCACTTTATACAAAACTAGAAAAAGTTTTGCCCCTA
This sequence comes from Staurois parvus, assembly GCF_062004578.1. NCBI lineage: Eukaryota > Metazoa > Chordata > Amphibia > Anura > Ranidae > Staurois > Staurois parvus. The sequence goes on along the minus strand of NW_028318993.1, from coordinate 1,323,957 downwards.
GTTATACTTTAATTTTCTTATTAAATTTCCACTTAAACCACTTCCTGCCCACACTATACTCAAAAGACGTCTGCAAGGAGGGCTTCCAGTTCTGGGGGACATCCATGGACATCCTCCCACATGCGTGCTTCCAGCACGCCCCCTGCGATGCGCATCTGGCATGCTCTGTCACTGCTGTGTGCTTTGGACACAGCTGATCATAGATCGAGGTAAAGGGCCAATCACAGCTGCCCTTTACCATGTGATCAGCTGCATCCAATCACAGCTGTCACAATGTAAACAGCCTTTGCTGGTTATCAGCTTCTATCAGCTCTCCTTTCCTTATAGAGGGTCAGCATGTGAGGAAAGGAGAGACATACTGTCAGGGTGCAGTGAGTACAGAATTTACACTGATAATCAAAGAACTGATCATCAGTGCTCTGATTACCAGTGCAGCCCCATCAGTGCAGCTTATCAGTGCCCATCAGTGCAGCCTCACCAGTGCCCATCAGTGCAGCCTCACCAATGACCATCAGTGCAGCCTCATCAGTGCAGCCTCATCAGTGCCCATCAGTGCAGCCTCACCAATGACCATCAGTGCAGCCTCATCAGTGCAGCTTCATCAGTGCACATTAGTGAAGACATATTACTTATTTGCAACATTTTATAACAGAAACTAATAAAAACCCCAGTGGAAATTAAATATCACCAAAAGAAAGCTCTGTATGTCTAAAAAATGTTAATAATTTAATTTGGGTACAGTGTTGCATGACTGAGTAATTGTCATTCAAAATGTGACCACGTTGAAAACTGATATTTGGCCTGGGCAGGAAGTGGGTGAAAGTGCCCGGTATTGAAGTGCTTAAAGCACAAATAGTAAGGCTCAGAATGTGGGATCTCAGGTCACGCTCAGCTTTCAAAGTCAACATTTGAGTAAAACTTTAGCTACCTCTACCTCTGGATCCTCTGATCATTTTAGAATGTGGTTGTTACTGAAGACACAGTCTATTTAGGCATTTTTTAAATCATAAGCTCACTTTGCATTGCCCTAGTTTGTGACACCTTTACTATGAAAGAAAAGTTTTCGTTGTTAACTGTTCTGTAACTTTAATAATAAAATGAAAAAAGAAAACAATGACTGGCTTCTCTCTAAGTTCAAATCAGCAAAAAAGGTTTCAGAATGAAAACATTATTCATGGGAAACTGGATCTGAAAAAAAATCTATACATTTCCCTCTATGTATGTTTTTCTTTTCTTTTTTTAGTTTTTTTGTTTTTTGCTTTATTTTTCCTCCTAATAATTCCAGTGCAGCCTTTCCTAAATTAATAATGAATTAATTCTCCAACCCAGTGTCCTCTGATATATAATTTAACATATAAAAACTCCAGCACAGTCAATCTTTCATTAGACGTGGGGTGATGAGGGGTCAGCAGACACTCCTTGCAGTACTAAAAATAAAAGCACCACATCTGGTATGAAACGACGTCTGGAATTGTAATGCATGTGCATCCACTTACTGGCCCTGCTGAAACTACAGCCGACACAGAGCAGTGCATTGAAACATGAACCAGTGCAATAGGAACTTAAACACAAGTCCAGACTGTTTGTATATGTATGGGCAGTTTATTAGAAAATGGGAAGGCTGGGAGACGTAGGGAAACATTGGCTGGAGGAGATCTGTCACACATTTAACAAGCTGTTTGTAATATAGTCCATTTCAAGTTAAGAGGGTAAAATCGCTCCCAGAAGCCTCGGGGAATCGTGATACTTAACAGGGGCGCATTTTCCAGGAGTTGGACTCAACTGCCCTGTTTCGCCGTCCAAAATGAGTCATTTTCATAAGGGAAAAGGAGGATTCGGAATGAAATCAATTTCTGGATTTGTCTTATTTTGTTAGAATGATGTCATGAGGGAATCCTTGGTGTGTTCTACCTCCCAACATTCTGGAGTGGGAAAGGACACATGTTAGCACCAACATTTATAGGAAAAAGATTCTTGACAAAGTGCTGGTTATAATTCCATCATCCAGGCAGAAAAAAATAAAGGTCATTGTTTCTTCCTCTTCTTGCACTTAGACACACAGTCAACATTAGCAAAAAGGGACACTGCAATAGTGTAAAGCATTTAGAGCTAAACAGCAGGCAAAGTGTAATTTAAAGTTAAACTGCAAACTGCATATAGAAACCCTTTTCCAGCCAAAGCAATTGCAGTTCTGTTCTCCCAGTATTGTCATCTGGCAACCCCTGCCAGACAGTTTAATCAGATCTTCAAACTCCACTTACTGCAAAACCACAGCTTGGTTACAACAACCCAAGAAAGGACCATCAGCAGACTGATGAGGTTATTCCTCTACTCACTCTACTAACCTCCTGCCCTGTCAGTCCTTCGGCTTTCCTATCACAAACTGACCACATTAGGAATGACAGCACAGTGTGATCAGTTCTCTAGCTGTGCTGGGAACTCAGTCTGCTTTCCTCCAATGATTAGACTTGTCCTGACACCCCCCCACACATACACTTCTGAAGGGCACACTTTCTAGATATATATATATATATATATATATATATGACAGGTACTCCCCCTTCTGAGTCACCCTCTGTCTCTGCCCACCCCCAAGTACCATTCTCTGGTTGCACCCTCTACTCACCTCCCAGTATTTTAGAGAACACAGAACCAAGTATCATTTTGTGGTGCTAAGAAGTTTTATAATGATAAATGGATAAGCAGTTAAAAAGATCCCCTGCAGCCAAAAACCATAGACCCCCAACCATCAACAATAGATTCCCCCGTAACAAAATACCTTCCCAGCAACTATAGACCCCAACCAGCATCAATAGATTTTCCTGCAGCGAGCTTCAATAGACCTTAGAGCAGCCAGCAACAATATTCCCCTCCTTCAACAATAGACCCCCACACAACAATAGGTCCTCCAGCATACCCCAATACCCCTTGCCATTAAATACAGTACATGAGGTGCCGGGACTGCGTTCCTCCATGTTCCTGCTGAAAAAAAGCCCTATATACAGTGTTCAGCATAAATGAGTACACTTCAACTGATTTGTCAGAAAACCTTTCCTTTCCTTTCAGAATTAACATTTTCGATTGGACACTATACTACAAAATACTCCCACAAATGTGCGCCATTGGTTGCAAACAATATTTCTTAATTTGCACACACAAAAATGTATTTTTCCTAACAAATTCTTTTAAGACCATGTTGCAATGAAAACACCCCAATGAAAGTCTTAGGGGTTACATTTTAGACAACAAAATCCTAATCAACAAGAATTCACCTATGGGTGAGTCTAAATATACATTAAGCAGGTGTCCAATAGACAGTTGATTACAAAAGGGTGTTACTTAACAAAGAAAACCCATCCCCATTTTATGCTGTCAGCAATGGCACCCACATGGAAGAGAAATGTCACAAGGCCTGAGAAAGAATATAATTTCTTTACACAAGAAAGGTGAAGGCTACAAGAAGATCACAAAGCTTTACTTATCAGTCAGAATACTGGGGTGATGGTTTCCCATGGCACGATATGGCGTGCACTGCAGAGAAATGGCATGCATGGGTGTCAACCACGAAGGAAGCCTTTCCTAAAACCCATGCACAAAAAAGCCCGCCTAAAATTTGCCAGGGCCCATGCTGAAAAAGAAGAAGACTACTCGGACTCTGTACTCTGGAGTAATGAGACCAAGATAAATGTATTTGATGGCTTCAAAACTGTATGGCATTGCAAAGGTGATGAGTACAAGGAAAAATGCATGGTGCCTACAATGAAACATGGTGGTGGCAGTGCCCTTCTGCGGGGCTGCATGACTACTGCTGGTGTCGGGGAGCTGCATTTCATTGATGATATCATAGATTCACAAATATACTGCTCTATATTGAAAGAGAAGATGCTACCATCACTCCGTGCCCTTGGTCGTTGAGCACTTTTCCAACATGACAATGATCCAAAACATTATCATTAAAAGTGAAAGAAAATCCAGATTTTTGGGGAAATTTTCCAACGGGGAAACTATTTGTGGTGACAACCAGGGACTTCCCTTAGTTGGGAAGGTTTTCCTCTCACTTCCTGTTTTGACTATGGGACAGGAACTGAAGTGAAATCTCCCCAATGGGACACAGATGGCAAAAAAACATGATGGGGTTATTATTCTCCCTTACTTTATCCAAAATGTAAAAAAGGATTTGCCTTTAGTTCTACTTTAAGTATATGTGTTCAATAACAAATAATAAAAACTATTTAACATATTTATATATCTTCCTGGAGTTCTGCTCATACTCAGAACAATTGCTTTTTTCTTTCTTTGACTAGCTAGGATTAAATGCATCTTTTTGATGGTGCTGATACAATCAACTTCCATCCTCCCTTTCATATTGCTAAGTTTACCATACAACCAGAGAAAATCAGACAACACAAAAACATCACAGAGCATCCATATACAAAAGATTTCCTGTGCATATAATCACAGAGGCACCATGACTGGCGTGAGTCCCTATGGATGGCAAGTTCACTTTCTGGTCAAGGTGACAAATGCTCCTACATTAACCACTTCAGCTTCTGAAGATTTACTCCCACTTCTTGACCAGCCCATTTTTTGTGATACGGCGCTGCGTTACTTTAACTGACAATTGCGCAGTCATGCAACACTGTTTCCAAATGAAATTTATGTCCTTTTTTCCCACAAATAGAATTTTCTTTTGATGGTATTTGATCACCTCTTCGATTTTTACTTTGTGTGTTAAAAACAAAAAAAAATGACAATTTTGAAAAAAACTATTTTTTTTATTTTCTACTATAAAACACATCCAATACAAAAATGTCTTCATAAATTTAGGCCAAAATGTATTCTGCTACATATTTTTGTAAAAAAAATCCCAAAAAGCGTATATTGATTAGTTTACGCAAAAGTTATAGCATCTACAAATTATGGGACATATACTGGAATTTAATTTTTTTTATACTAGCAATGGCGGTGATCAGCGACTTATAGCGGGACTGCAATATTTTTACACCAACTGACACTTTGTGGGAACCAGTGACTCTAATACAGTGATCAGTGCTGAAAATATACAGTGATCACTGTACTAATGACACTGGTTGGGAAGGTGTTAACATCTAGGGTGATCAAAAGGTTAAGTGCATGCCTAGCTATGTGCTTGGTGTACACTAGGTGGTGCTGGTACAAGGGGAAGTGATGGATCATGTCCCCAGCTCTGCAGGGTCACACAATCGATCACTCCCCTCTGTCAGAACAGAGCTCTGTAAATATAGGCAGAGTTCTGTTGTTCCTCCTTGCCCGAGGATCGTCAGGTGCCAGCGTACATCCATATATATGTGATTTTGCACAGGAGGGCTGCCCTGTAGCAGTAAAACTGCTATAGAGTGGTCCATAAGTGGTTAAAGCAGGCCTTCAGATGAATGTTTACATCCTATGCTGCCTGCATCTGTGCATTACACTCCCATAAACGTCCTTGGGGCCTGGAAGACAGACGTAGATGAGCGCAGCCAGGGAAGGGAGATTTGCAGCAGGGGACGTAAACAATCCCCCAAAGGCTGCATGCAACGGATTTCAGCAGGTACGGATCTGTGGAGGGGGAGGGTGGGATGGTTTAGGTCAGGGAACAGGGGGAAAAAGAAGAAGTGCGTTTTATCAAAAATAGTGATCCTTATACTAATGTTACAAGTCTGCTTGAGTACATTTAAAATGCATATCCTAATGTACAGCATTAAAATAGGTTTTCAAATAAGATCTACCTTTTAAAGTGAGGAGATTGCTGGAAGCAGGCAGATAGGTGCAAATTAGTGCAGAAAAGACATTGCACGTTTCTTCTGCAATAATAGCCTGACTGCTCACAGTCTGTCTTAAAGTGTTACTAAACTCACAGCAGTAAAATCAGTCTGTATATGCACTAAAGCATGCTTGTTATACTCACTGTTGAACCTAAGGGGTTACTCCTCTGCATTGTGTAAAAAGGCTATTTAAGCCCATCTTCTCTGATCCTCCCCTTCTTCCAGTGTCCCCCTCTTATCTCCTGGTAAGACATATTGTGTGGAGTCACTCTGAACATGCTCAGTCTGGTGTGCATTGATAGAGAGGTTTTTTTTTTTCTTAGGGCAGTGCATGTGATCAGCACAGGGCCAATCAGCACTGTCCAGACAGAAGTCAGGGGTTCTGCATCCTGCATCTTAGTTGAGACATTATTCTTTAAACCGTTGGCTATAAATTTGTACAAATCCAAAGGGATAAGCTGTGCTATGTTTATTTTATTTTTATTTTAGTAAAGGAGTAGGATGTGGTGATCCTTAGATATCTGGATGAAGGTGAAGTGATTGCTGCCCCATAATAATGCTGTTTTTTTTTATTTTTCCTAGGGAAAAAGGGTCTTTTATACTCATACCATATTAACATTAGCATGGACCAAGTAAAATACTGTTGTGCTCAAAGGTTTGCATACCCTTGGAGAACTGTATACAGTTTGTACCATTTTTACATATCTTTTATTTCTTATGGGATTCATATTCAACTGTAGGTCATACCAGAATAGCACACTCATTCAACAAAACATGGCAACAAGTAAACAAATGGATTGACCTCTGTCATGTAAAGTCTTTGGTCATCTTGCATGAACTGCACATTTGAGATCTCCCCAGAGTAGCTCAATGATATTAAGGTGAGAAGACTGTGATGGCCACTTCAGAACCTTTACCTTTTTCTGCTGTACCCACTGGAGGGTTAACTTAGCCTTGTGAATAGGGTCCTTGTCATGCTGGAAAGTCCAAGAGCATCCCATGCACAGCTTTCTGGTAGAAGAATGCAAATTGTCTGCCGGTATTTTCTGATAATATGCTGCGTTCATTTTGCCATCAATTTTTACAAGATTCCCCATGCCTTTAGAGTTTGCACAGCCCCAAAACATCAGTGAGCCACCACCATGCTTCACAGCAGGGATTGTTTTCCTGTCTCTGTTGAACCCTTCAAACATGGCACTTATAGTTTTGACCACAAAGCTTTTATAGTCTCGTCACTCCAGATTACAGTGTGCCAGAAGCTGTTAGGTATGCCAAGGTGTTGTTGGGCATTGAAACAGCTTTTTTGTGGCATTGGCACAGTAAAGGCTTATTTCTGTAAAGCCAACCATGTAGCTTATTTTTTTTTTAAGTATCTAATATTGTACTCCTTGAAACAATCACACTGTTTTTTTCCAGAGAAGCCTGTATAATTGAGGTTACCTGTGGGTCTTTCTTTGTATCCAGAACAATTATTCTGCCAGTTGTGGCTGCAATCTTTCTTAGTCTACCTGACCTTGGCTTGGTATCAAGAGATCCTGGAATTCTCCACTTCTTAATAAATGATTGAACAGTACTGACTGGCATATTCAATGCTTTGAATATGTTTTTAATTTTTTTCCATTTTATAAAGTTCCATTACCTTGTTACACAGGTCTTTTGACAGTTCTTCTTTTGCTCCCCGAGGCTCAGTATCTAGCCAGCTCAGTGCATCCACGTGAAAGCTAACAAACTCATTGACTAATTATACACAGACACTAATTGCAATGTAAAAATCCACATACGTGGGAAAATAACCTTTATTGGCATTTTGACCATTTGCCCTCCTGAAGATTTACCCCTCTTCCTGACCAGGCCATTTTTGTGCGTTACGGCGCTGCATTACTTAAACTGACAATTATGCGGTCATGCAACGCTGCACTCAAATGAAATTAACGTCCCTTTGTCTCATGAATTGAGCTTTCTTTCAGTGGTATTTGATCGCCTGTACGTTTTTTATTTTTTGCGCTATAAAAAAAAGAAGACCAACAATCTAAAAAAGAAAACTATATTTTTTACTTTTTGCTATTAAACGTGTCTAATAAAATAATGTAAAAAATCAAATATCATCATAAATTTACACCACAATGTATTCTGGTACATATCTTTGCTAAAAAAAACACAATACGTGTAAATTTATTGGTTTGCATGAAACTTATAGCGTTTAAAAATGGGGGTATAGATACTGGAATTTTTTTTGTATTTTTACTAGTAATGGCGGTGATCAGCGGTACTGTGGCGGACATTCTGACACTGGGGGGAACTGACTTGGTGTCACTGACATCTACAGTGACACCAATACAGTGATCAGTGCTAAAAAAAAAAAGCACTGACACTGTACTAATGGCACTGGGCAGGAAGAGGTCAACATGAGGGGCGATCAAAGGGTTAACTGTGTGCAGGGAGTGTTTTACTAGGGGGCCGTGTCAGTGTGCTTCACTGTAAATCACACTGCTCTGTATGACTGCTGTGCACAGCCATCCAGAGCAGTGTACCCAAGCTGACAGGGAGAAGGACTGTTAGTAAACAAAACAGCCCTCCTCCCCGTTGGAGATCTTCAGAAATCACCAGGCACCGGCGAGCAAATACCAGCCGGGACCCAGTGATTGACAGCTGTGGCCACAAATTGCAGCGCAGGTAGGGCGCGTGCGTGGCTCGCATGCGCTCCCTACCCAGAAATGCAAAATTACATTATATATATATATATATATATATATATGTGATTATGTGCACCTGTGCTGCCCTGTAGCAGTATTTCTGCTATAGGGCGGACGGGAAGTGATTAACCTGTGTGTGTCACCTTGTGTGTCTGTACAAAGACCAAACATTCCAGGGTATGTAAACTTTTGATCATGGCCATTTGGGTGATTTCTGTTATTATGATTTAAAAAGGAGCCAAATAACCATGTGAAAATAAATGGATTCATGTGATCACTATCCTTAAATAAAAGACAGGTTTTTTTTGCATGATCAGTCATATTTTCTATGTCAATGCCAAAATTTCATGCCAAGGGTATGCAAACTTTTGAGCACAACTGTACAAAGCTATCAAAATGATGTTTACATTTCAGTAAGATGCCTCCCTAGGCCACTTTCATGTTACCTTTCCCGTGATGATAAGAAGCTACCATTTCCAGAGCCTTGTATAAATCTCTTCAGTACAGGAGCTGTTCATCCTTTATTGGCCAGACCATTCTTTCCAGTTTAGCCAAATGCCGGTTGATTTGGCAATATCGTCATGTTTGCTTGTGATGCTACAGTAATATGTTTGCTGGGTTTTTTTTTCACCTTCACCCAGGAATGCCTTTTTTTTTTATGAACAGCAATTTACAGTGGGATTAATATTCCTCACCTGCCGCCTAAAACCATCCGCAGTCCTATTGTCTTGAATGACCGGCTTTGACAAGGCAGTGCCATATTATTTGCAGTGACCATGGCATGTGAACAGCCACCTCCAGTTGTATTGTAGCGTTTAGGTGGGCAGTCAAGGGAGCTGTAAAACCATGGCTCAATGGTCGGATTTTACTTAGAAAGTACTGAGGAGGTATATGACCAGGTAGCTAGCCGCCATATTTTTCCTGTACAGATTTCCTTTAGGGCTCGTTCACACTTGACTTTATTTCTAACTCTTTCCAAATGCCCCTATAGTGTTTGACAGGCTTAGACAGACATTTGGGAAGCATTTTTAACGCTCCTCAAACGTTTCCCAAACGCCCCATGCACGGTTTTGAGGCGGCTGATAGGCATTTGCCAAGCGTTAAAACTGCACCAAAAATGCCTACAATGAAGTTAAATGGTATTAATGCTCCACAACCATCTCGCAACCACGTCGCAGTCTGCTAGGCATTTGCGAAGCGGCACCATAGACTTGAATGGGAGGCTTCAACTGCTCCTGACTGGACACGAGGCGTCAGTTTTTCTACGACGTGACTCTAACGCTTCAGTGTGAACAGCACTGTGTGCTGCCATGTGCAGAATTTTCATAGGCGTTTGAGAAGCGTTAAAAACGCTTCCCAAACGCCTGTCTGACGCCTACTGACAAAGCTAGTGAGAACGTAGCCTAATTAAAGATAGCATGTTCTTTGCCCATGCAGGGAAAAGCAACAGGTAGCTCCTGATGACTGAACAGAGAACAGAGAAACTGTTGGGTAGGTCTGCTTTGGCGGAGCAATAATATACTTTAAAGTACTACCATTGTAATATGTTACACATGTTGGTATGATCGTATTCTGCAGTTTGGAGGAGTTTATTCATCCAAATAAAAAAAGAAAAAAAAAAAAAAGCCCGTAGCATCCCTTTTAATACAGCTTGCATTGTATGCCTCTTGCCAACATCTATGATTGGCAGCTGTGTTGGTGTTATCTTTCCACTCTGTTCCATTCAGAAAACACAACCAGTGATAACCTTGCTTTTTCACACTCATCATCAAGATTGCAGCACCAGCAACAGGTTCACTTTAATACGGACCTCCACAGCAGTATTGGGGATTTTGTTTGGCTCCCAGCACTGAATGGAGCATCAGGGGATCAAGGAAAAGCTGAGTATATGTTGCTTGCTGGTGTCAGATGAATTAAAACAAACTGCTTGCTTTTGTGCTGAATGGCCAAAGCACAAGTTTGCTTCAGGCCCCATCACAATAGTGCGATTTCAGATGCGACTTGAGTCACGAAGAAACAAGATATACCTGTGCTCATATTATTTATTTATTTCAGGTACTTACAGTATATAGCACCGCCAATTTACATAGCGCTTTACACATATATATTGTACATTCACATCAGTCCCTAACAGGGGCGGACTGACAACTCATTGGGCCCCCGGGCAATAAGGGATCATGGGGCCCCTGTGTCCAAACTCAAAAAAGACTATGAAAAAGGTACCAGGGGCATCTCATGGGGCCCCCTACTGACCCCAGGCCCTCGGGCAGTGCCCGAGTTTCCAAATGGTCAGTCCGCCCCTGGTCCCTAACCATCAAGGGGTGTACAATCTAAGGTCCCTAACTTACATTCATACATACACATACTAAGGACAATTTAGACAGGATCCAATTAACCTACCATCATGTCTTTGGAGTGTGGGAGGAAACCAGCGTACCCGGATGAAACCCATGCAGGCACAGGGAGAACATGCAAACTCCAGGGAGGTGGTGCCATGGCTGGGATTCGAACCAACGACCCTAGAGCTGCCAGGCAGAAGTGCTAACCATTTAGCCACTGTGCTGCCCCTGATATCCCAAAAGCTTGTACATGCATTTATCTATCAGGTGCTAAAAGGGTGTAACCACATGTCAGCACTGAACATCCAGGAAGAACCCTCTGCACTCTGCTATATACCCTTTCCAGAAAACTTTGAAATAAAAATAGGGATTTTCAGCTCACACATATTGCAATACATGTTTAAGCTGGCCAACTGCGTCAAAACTCTGGCCAGAAGGGATTACTTTGATGCAGTTGGCCATCTTAAACATATATTGCAATATGTATGAACTAAAAATCCCTATTTTCATACTAAAGTTTGCTGGAAAGGGTATACAGTATAGCAGAGTGCAGAGAGTTTTTCCTGGAATTTGAGTCACGTAGAATTGCATGACAATGGAAATCACATTGTTTTCAATGGTGTCCCTTTATGCACCTCAGCACAGAGCTATTTTGAAAAAGGTTCCTGGTGAAAAAGGTTCCTGGTGTGATTCTACAATTATTTTGGCTCCATAGAATATGCAAACCCCTTCAAAATGCCATCAAAGTAGCATCCAAGTTGCACTACATAATTGCACTGAAAGTCGAATAAAAACCTAACAAGTCCTTTTTAACCACTTACACTACAGAAGATTTACCCACCTTCCTGATCAGGCCGTCTTTTGCTATTCAGCACTGCGCTATTTTAACTGGTAATTGCGCAGTCATACAACACTGTACACAAACAAAATTGATATCTTTTTTTCACACAAATAGAGATTTCTTTTGGTGGTATTTAATCACCACTGGGTTTTTCTTTTTTGTGATATAAATTAAAAAAAACGAAAATAAAAAAAAAGATATTTTCTACTTTCGGTTATAAAAAATATCCAATAAACTCAAAGTTAGTCATAAATTTAGGCCAAAATTTATTATGCTACGTCTTTGGTAAAAAAACAAAATCCCAATACGTGTATATTAATAGGTTTGTGTGAAAGCTATAGCGCCTACAAACTATAGTATATATACTGGAATTTACGCAGTTTTACTTACTGACTGCCTATGTCACATTTTTTGAGGAGCTAAAATGCCAAGGCAGTACAACCCCCCCCCCCCCAAATTACCCCTTTTCAGAAAGTAGACATGCCAAGGAATTTGCTGAGAGGCATGTTGAGTCCATGGAAGATTTTATTTTTTTGCCACAAATTTTTGGAAAAAGACAAACCTTTTTTTTTTCTACACAAAGTTGCCACTTAAATGATATATTGCTCACGTATGCCATGGCTATATGTGGAATAACACGCTAAAACACATTCTGCTACTTCTCCTGAGCATGGGGATACCACATGCGAGAGACTTTTTGGCAGCCTATCCACATACAGGCCCCCAAAATCCAAAGACCACTTTCACGTTTTCATAGGGCATAATTCCCCAAATCACTTCCTCAGTACCTATCACAGTTTTGGAGGCCCCAAAATGCCAGGATAGCACAAACGCCAACCCCCCCAAAATGACTCCTTTTTAGAAAGTAGACAACCCAAGGAATTTTATATAGGCAGGGTGAATATTTTTCAGATATTTGTTTTTTATAGGGTTTTGAAAAGAAAAAATACATTTTGTTTTCTTTCTTCATTTCCCAAAAACTTTTGGCAACAAATGAGATCTGTAAAATACTCACTATGCCCCTTAGCAAATACTTTGGAGTGTCTGCTTTCCAAAAAGGGATCATTTGGAGGGGAGGGGTGCTTCTACTATCCTGGCATTTCCGGGCCAACATTAGAAGCTTCTGCCACACATCACTCACTGCTCTAACCACTTGAAGACAAAGCCTTTTCTGATACTTTTTGTTTACATGAAAAACTTTTTTCTTACTAGAAAATTACTCTGAATCCCCAAACATAATATATTTTTAACGCAATGGCCCTTGATAATAAAATGGTGAGTGTTACAATTTTTTGTCACTTATGTTTTTAAGAAAAAATACATCTTTTTGAATCTTAATTCCCAAAAATACAATATATTGCCAAATTGTTTGATAAATTATAAAAGATTATGTTACACTGAGTAAATAGATACCGAACATGACATGCTTTACAATTGAGCATGCCCATGCAATGACAAGAGCTCTAGTGCAAGAATTATTATCGATCTGGTGGTTGCAGTGATACCTCACATGCAATCTCTATTTACATACCAACATGGGACCAGCATTTGTGTTTGCCTTTGAAAACAAGCATGGGAAGGGGGGTAATTTTTTTTTTTACACTGTTTCTTTCTTTTTTTTTTAATCACTTTTTTATTGTTATCACAGGGAATGTAAATATCCCCTGTGATAGCAATAGGCAATGACAAGTATTCTTTTCTGAGAAATATGGGGTTCATTAGACTCTAGATCTCTCCTCTGCCCTTAAAGTATCTGATCACACCAAGATTGATGTGATCAGATGCTTTTCCAATTTAAAAATGGCACTATTAACATTCAATGAAACGTAAATGGTGAAATGCGCATAGCTTCTGGTTTCTCAGACCATAGAAATGTTTGGAGCCATTCTGGTCCTTGATCAGCTCTATGGTTAGCCGGCAGAACTGCAGGCTGCATTCTCAGATACCCCTGTGGGATGGGAAAGCCCAAGAAAACCGTAGAAGGAGGTGGAAAGGGGGGGGGGAGTCCATTCCCACTGCTTGTAAAACTGAGGCAAGGGCATATATATAACAGCAGAGAACATAAGCATATGATGAATCAGGTCTGTGGAACAATATGACTGCCATTCATTCATTTTTGTAATGCCCATGTTGAGGGTTAGGCCCAAAAAAGTTTTAAATTCAGAAACAGTGATAGGTTTCCATGCATCTGGCAAGAGCTGAATTTGGGTGGGCGGTGATGTATTGTTGTGCGTATAAATTGCTTTGGCCCACAATCAATTGATACAAATCTAGTAATGGCGGTGATCAGCGACCTATAGCATGAATTTGATAATGTGCGGGCAATCTAACGCTAGCTGACCCTGGCTGGGAGGGGTGCTTACAGACCCTAACGCTATCTGATGTCGCTAGGGGGTGATCAAAGGGTTACTAGGGAAGAGCAAAGGGTTAACTGTGCTCATCTAACTTGTGTGTGTAAAATGTAGTGCTTTTACTCACAGTGCAGTGTTCTCTCTTCTCTCCCTGGACCAACGGGGGGGGGGGGGGGGGGCAGCGGGGGGCACATGTGGATTCAACCTCTGAAATAGAATGCAATATAAGGTTACATCACTTTGCCCAGAGTCACTGCTCATCCTCACAATATGGGCAGGCGGTCAGCAAGTAGTTAAAAAAAAACGCTTGAAGAATCTTTTTTTTTAATTCTCAATGTGCATTTTTATTTTATTTTACTTATTTTTTATTTTTTTACATTTTTAAAAAAATACTTTTATGAGAGTAATACAATGCTACCATAGTAACATTGTATTACTCTGGGATGGTGATAGGTGTTTGTTTTGTTTTTTGTACACTTTGCTTTACAGGAGCAATAAAGATTATTGCTCCTGTAATGCAAAGCTTGCTTTAAACTGTTATGAATTAGTTAAGTTCATGACAGTTCAAAATAATAGGGACTGTGATTGACTGAGGCTGGTTACATGATACAGGGTGCTGTGATTGGCCCCATGTGTCATATGGGAGCTGTGGGCCAATCACAGCTCACCAGGAAGAGAAGCAAAGCTGTTATGAATCAGATTGTTTCACAACAGCTTTGCTAACATTGTGATTATCGCAGAGTTATCACATGATCACCGGGTGCCGTTCACCGGGATCTTCATTCTGCTGTGTCCGGTGGTTGTATTGTGTTAGTACAGCCAGAACAACGTATCTGTACGTCATTTTGCCTTTAGCTGCTGCCCGTCCTCAGTACATTGAGGGCGGGCAGCAAGTGGTTAAAGAAATCCTATCACCAGACCATTCATTTCAATGACAATCGTCCTATAAGATTTTATGTGTATTTTTACCTGTGTAGACATCCAAAAACACCAATATTGTGGGTGGGTGCAGCCATCTTATATGTGATGTCAGCAGCCTCAGCAGACTCAGAGCTATCACTCAAGTTATGCTCCTTATTAGTCCCCTTTTGCTCCTCCCCCTAGGGAGCTGAGGGGAGGGGCAGAGAGGTAGGGCCAGCATAAAGTGTAATTAGACCCTCTCAGAAGAGAAAAGCAGAAGAAAAAGCACCTATGACATGCAGGAAGGTACGGGAGCTGTGCTAGGGAACTGACTCTTCCTCAAGTAGTCACATTTGGTGGAAAATGTAAAGGCACAATGCACATTAATTTAAAATGTGTTTATGGAAAGCAAAAACGTTGCAAGTAAGCATTTGAAAATGTTCCATTCTTTTATATGCAGTTTTTGGTGGCAGGGTCTCTTTAACACTAGTCATTTGTATGTGTCATTATTTGGGAACTGATGTCCTGAGTTTTAAAACAGATCATGACCATTGTTATCTCGTGTATTATAAAGCATGCCACTGCTTTTTTAATAACTGGTTAATATGTAAATTCAATTTCTAGTTGCAAAGTAGTGATTTTGATCCGGGTCCCTATACAGCGTCCATTGCCTTTGTTGGTTTTTGCAGTGTATATTGAATTCAATTCCTTCTAGATTAGAAGAATTCAGATAACATTTTTCTTTCTCTTTGCACATCTTGTGTCTCCTTTTCCTACAGCAGCAGAGGTATTTAATTAAAATTACATGCTTAAAATTGTCTAGAGGATGCATGTCAAAGGACAGGCTTGCAGCTCCTATCTAATAGGAAAAATGTGTGAATAATTTTGAAATGTTCACACTGCTATTATTCAGGGGTGTACACTGATATTAATCGGGAGCTTAAACTGGGCCCTTACATAGAATGTATCCTCACCAGGGGAATAAATTACATATTTTGGACTAGGCAACAATATTAAACAAATTAAGGTACGCATTTCCTGCACTCTTCACTTCAAAATGACATTGGTAAACGAGGAGTCAAAATTATCTTTTGCCGCTACTTGAGGTGAGTGCTGTAATGACGGTATTCATTTTGGGTTTTTTTGGAATTCCAGTGTAATAGCAGAAAAATAAAATGTCATGTGGTTTATGGTGTCCCCATACAGCTAGCAATCCGGGCATATGAAAGAATTTAAAAAAATGTATGAGTGTAGCTACTGATCCACTTCAATATATCATAACTGAGCAGGTATAAATCAGAAATAAAACTTTTGCTTCCATTAAGTCTCTCCTGTTTTTGCCAACCTTACCCATATGGAAGAAAAATATATTTGAAATATATTTTAAAAATATTCTTCTTAAATATATTGACATATATTTGAAAAGCAAAATTTTTGGCCCTATTCAATATATTTCAAAATATATTTCAATAATATATATATTTTTAAAATATATTTATTTTGAATATATTCTTCAGATTTTTTAACATATAAAAGTCATTTCAAGATATATTTTTACATATATTTGTAAATGCATGCCAGAAATGTAGATTTTTATTTTTAAAGACATACAGTATATTTGAAATATATTTTAAAAATATTTTTCATATATTTTGTAATAAAAATGCATTTCAACATGCAGTATATATATATATATATATATATATATATATATATATATATGAATTGAAATATATTTTGACATATATTGAATATGGCCAAAATTGTAGCATTTCAAATATATGTCAATATATTTGGGAAGAATATTTTTAAAATATATTTCTAATATATTTTTCTTTCATGTGGGTATCCAAGGGGTTTGGCACACAGTTTCAGTGTGCTAGGTCATGGACAACAATTTGGCTTCATGCCCATGGTAAAGAAATCAGGTTAAAGAGTAAATGACACATCACCAAAAAATTAAAATAAAAAACTCAAGCAGGTATTTGTGACGATCCCAGGATCACTGCCACCAATATGTGACGATCCCAAGATCGCTGCCACCAATATGTGACGAACGCGGCGTCAGACTCCAGCCCTTCTCACCAAACTCGTGACCGAAGGACTAGCCAATCTAAAACCGCGATGTCACGTGCATAACAATGCCACACCCAGCTGCACCCTGCACAACGATTTCCAGCTAATTGGACCACAATCTATGTATTGGCAGCCTGAATGCGATTGTTACTGGGTCAGGTTAATTACGCAATTAACCCTTCACACTGCCACCACCTCCTTTTTGTACAGAGAAAGAGGAAACGCTGTGATATCAGCTATAACACTATAATGGTTGAGATAATCATCTGTATAATATGGTCACCGCAGGTTGGTTATACAGAGGGTTAAACAAACACAGTAGCGCTCTTTTAGAGGCAGGAATTCATAAATTGCAATAAAGGGCTATAGAAACAGTTCAACACTTTCAGAAGGAAAGATTTATTACTAAAAGGTCAAAAGGGTGCAATACAAATATTTACAGAAAAAGATATAACTCATATATATATATAACTATACAGAGAACAACACCACAGCAAACAGATAACAGAGAGAAGTTAGAGGGTTAAAGTACTTGCCAAAGTCCTGGGTTAGCAGATCAAGTTTCAGAGCGAAAGGGTAAGGGTCTCCCCAGGTGGTACTGATGTTAAACCAGAGAATTCTTCAACTTAACTTTCTTAGGTCTGACAGCTCATTTTGTCGTTCCCCAGCTGGGGGTGTCTCTAGAGTCAAGGACCAATACCTCAATTAGGGTGGGAAGGTCTGGGCGTAGACCTAAACTAGAGCCAAAATCTCTTGTAGCTCATATTTTGGCTCATAACTTTTCCTATGCACAAGTGACACTCCACCCGCAGATAGATTATTATGCAGACACGTCTGAGGATTGATTAGATATGAAATATGAAATTCTACACTGAATGGTTCACAAGATCTACTTTTCTGCTTTCCTATGTATTCCAGCCAAGGAGAGTGACCTATCAAGTCTCTCATATTCCAAGATATGAGACATAGGGGAAAAATGGATTTTAAAAGTGTTTATCTGGTTCTTGCTTCGTTGGAATGCCCTGAACTCCTGGAAAGGCTTGCGTTATCTTTTACGAGGTGTGTTATTGCACAGCTCTTTCAGACAACCAGGCACCTCGAGGCTCCTGACTGGGCTCTGGCCTGCTTGTGACACTTCCAACACACATATGCCTCTGTGGATTAACAGAGAGGGAAGGGGGAGAATGAGGGACAACATGGAGATTTCTTAACAAAATGGAGGACTGCGTCAGTCTCTGGGTGTACGATTGCGACAGTATTTAGTTACTATGGTAGGCAACTCACCAAAATACTTGAGTATGTGTTATGGATCCGGGTATGACCAGAAATGTGTGGGAACACAGGCGTAGTCAGGGCTGGAGAGGTGGAATGGTCAGGCAGGCCGTTAGATACTGTATAGGGTCTAAGTCCCAATCTGCTTATTCACCAGGGCCCCTGATGGTGGGGATGGACTTGAAGCAGACTGAGACCAGGTCGCGACCCCTGAGTATGTCTGGCAATGGTAAAGAGCATCGTCAGAGGTGTGCGGGGAAAGGAGCCTGACGTGAAGAGGCTGGCAGACCTGGTAACAGGGACAGATCTGTGCGGGATGGATCGTCTGGGTAGCGTCAGGCATAGTCAGGCAGGCCAGGTCAGCAACATGCGGGCAGCGAGGTACCGGAGGAGCAGGCAGAGAATAGTCAGGGTCACAAGCCGGGTTCAGTAACTCACGGGCAGCGCGGTACAGAGGATCAGGCAGAAGGATGGTCAGGCAAGCCAGGGGTTAAACAGGAGATGGTCAGGATCAAAGCAACTAGGCAGATAGGCAGGAACACAGGATACCAAGTACAGGGGCTCATGGGAAACAATACATCAAGGCACTGACTGCAGGTCTGGCCATTCCTTAAATACACCTCCTGCAATCAGCCTCAGGTGATGGCTGACTGCAGGAGTGAGCTTCTGGTTTCTGAGAGCACTCGCTGGCCAGCCCTGGTACTGCAGCCCACACGGCAGGTGAGTCCCACCACCAGTGGTGAATCCATTCCTGACAGTATGCCAAAACGTGACTCAATCTTGGCAATGCTAGTCTGGTTTTCCATATAGTGCAGCGCTGAAAGTGTAATAAATGAAATATATAAAAAATATATATAAAATATAAAATATAAAGTCTTTCTCGTGACAATAAAGTCAAATATGTGCAGGTCTTCTCCTCATTAGGTGACTGGAAAATAACAAGATTGCGCACTCACCGACCGCACATTTAAAATGCGCCTGTGTATGATATATTCCAAAAGACCAGCCAGGTATACAGCTCCAGAGACCACACGGATCCTCCCTCTCCAACACTCTCATCCGCCTTGGGTGTAGCAATATCTCCAGATCCAAAGGTAGAAAGACAGAGATCCCCCTTTTTTGGTTCCAGACACCCCAAGAATGGAAGATGTGTATCTGCACTCTCCAGCAGGAGAGTCAAAGAAAAAAGGGGAACGCCAATAGTGTGGTACTATCAAAAACTTTATTGGAGCAATAATGCCTGGGTCATATGCACACATATATCCATACACCATAAGCCAATAACGGACAGGTAGGTATGAAAGGAAAATTGTACTAACCCGGCAATGGCATAAAAACAAAGACCACCAGACCTCCTCTTGGTCTCAGTGGTCTGGAAGTCACACTTGCTACTTGGCTCCTCCTAAAGGAGGAGGAGGAGCCAAGTAGCAAGTGTGACTTCCAGACCACTGAGACCAAGAGGAGGTCTGGTGGTCTTTGTTTTTATGCCATTGCCGGGTTAGTACAATTTTCCTTTCATACCTACCTGTCCGTTATTGGCTTATGGTGTATGGATATATGTGTGCATATGACCCAGGCATTATTGCTCCAATAAAGTTTTTGATAGTACCACACTATTGGCGTTCCCCTTTTTTCTTTGACTCTCCTGCTGGAGAGTGCAGATACACATCTTCCATTCTTGGGGTGTCTGGAACCAAAAAAGGGGGATCTCTGTCTTTCTACCTTTGGATCTGGAGATATTGCTACACCCAAGGCGGATGAGAGTGTTGGAGAGGGAGGATCCGTGTGGTCTCTGGAGCTGTATACCTGGCTGGTCTTTTGGAATATATCATACACAGGCGCATTTTAAATGTGCGGTCGGTGAGTGCGCAATCTTGTTATTTTCCAGTCACCTAATGAGGAGAAGACCTGCACATATTTGACTTTATTGTCACGAGAAAGACTTTATATTTTATATTTTATATATATTTTTTATATATTTCATTTATTACACTTTCAGCGCTGCACTATATGTATATATTGTCTCTATTATGAGGTTTAGTGATACCTTGAAGTGTTCCAGCAGCTGGTTTTCCTGAGCGCTCGCTTTATCCATTATTCATTCTTAGTCTGGTTTTCCTGTTCATGGGCACGATATTATACATTGTGTCATAGCCTGATGGGTTGAACCACTCCCCAGGGACACACAGGGGGCGGGGTTCTGGGAGGACATCCGTGGTTGGCCTCCCAGAACTAGATGACCGTGCCTATAGCCTTTACATTTTATTTCCCATCGAATTATAAATGCACTTATCTGAGAGAGCGAACACTCCAGCAGGAGATCTAGGGCCCCAATGCGAGCTAACTTTACTTAGACCCTATGGCCAGTGGTATACATAGTGTTTCTTTAATTCTCAGTCAGTTCACCTAGATAGCTTGCTGTTCTTTATAAGAGATGTATATCTTGTCCCTCTTATTATAACTTTGTAATGCTTTAGATGCTCTGTTGAGTTGTAATATTGTTAGTTACTGCACTTATTTTTTTCCCTGCAGAACTTTCATCACTTGACATCCTCTGGAAGTGGAAGGAGGACATCGAGTGACGAAACGCGTAAAGCGGGGCTTTGGAGATGACGTCACTACACACGGAGGTTGGTCTTGCGGTCTTGGCTGGAGACAACCCAATACACGGCTATGCTTTTATACTTGTGTCGGTGACAACACTTGAAAATGTGAGTTTTTCTACATGTTTTTATGCAATAAAGTAGTTTATGGTTTTACGCTATGGAAGCTCCCCTTTTCTTTCTTTCCTCTTGAGTGATTGAGAGATATAATTATCTGGAAAATTATGAGATGGTAGGATTACAGCACTGCAGAGCATTGCTCCCAGAGCAACATGCGGTGGCTGGTTTATGATCTGACCAGCATATCGCTCTGGTGAGTTCATTCAATTCATTTGGTGGTGGAACAGAACAGTTTGGTGGTGTGAAGAGGCTCTAAGAAGTTTATTTTGCATGGGTGGACTGTCTAATATATGAGATGAACATTACAGAATTTCAGATTATTTTGCACTTTATTTGTACAATGTAAAGGGATGTTATACGACATCAATATTTTGGCATATACAGTGCATCCAGAAAGTATTCACAGCGCTTAACTTTTGCCACATTTTGTTATGTTACAGCCTTATTCCAAAATGGATTGAATTAATGTTTTTCCTCAACATTCTACCAACAATACTCTATAATGACAATGTGAAAGAAGTTTGTTTTGAAATCTTTGCAATGTATCAAAAATAAAAAAGGAAACAAACCACATGTACATAAATATTCACAGCCTTTGCTCAATACTTTGTTGAAGCGCAGTATGATGCTACAAGCTTGGCACACCTATATTGGGCAATTTCTCCCATTCTTCTTTGCAGTACCTCTCGAGTTCCATCAGGTTGGATGGGGAGCGTCGGTGCACAGCCATTTTCAGATCTCTCCAGAGATGTTCAATCAGGTTCAAGTCTGGGCTCTGACTGGACCACTCCAGGACATTCACACAGTTGGCCCGTAGCCACTCCTTTGTTATGTGGGCTGTGTGCTTTGGGTTGTTGCCCTGTTGAAAGATGAACTGTCATCCCAGTCTAAGGTCCAGAGCCCTCTGGAACAGGTTTTCACCAAGGATGTCTCTGTACATTGCTGCATTCATCTTTCCTTCGATCCTGACTAGTCTCATGCCCACATCATGATGCTGCCACCACCATGGCCAGGTGGTGAGCGGTGCCTGGTTTCCTCCAGACATGACGCTTGGAATTCAGGCCAAAGAGTTCAATCTTTGTTTCATCAGACCAGAGAGTTTTGTTTCTCATGGTCTGAGAGTCCCTCAGGGGCCTTTTGGCAAACTCCAGGCAGGCTGCCATTTGCCTTTTACTAAAGAGTGGCTTTCGTCTGACCACTCTACCATACAGGACTGATTGATGGAGTGCTGAAGAGATGGTTATTCTTCTGGAAGGTTCTCCTCTCTCCACAGAGAAATGCTGGAGCTCTTTTAGAGTGCTGATTGGGTGCTTGGTTACCTCCCTGGCTAAGGCCCTTCTCCCTCGATTGCTCATTTTGGCCGGGCGGGCTCTAGGAAGAATCCTGGTGGTTCCAAACTTCTTCCATTTATGGATGATGGAAACCACTGTGCTGATTGGGACCTTCAATGCTGCAGAAATTTTTCTGTACCCTTCCCCAGATCTGTGCCTTGATACAATCCTGTCTACGGACAGTTCCTTGGACTTCATGGCTTGGTTTGTGCTCTGACATGCACTGTTAACTGTGGGACCTTATATAGACAGGTTTATGCCTTTCCTAATCATGTCCAATCAACTGAATTTCCCACAGGTGGACTCCAATCAAGTTGTGGAAACATCTCAAGGATGATCAGTGGGAACAGGATGCACCAGAGCTCAATTTTGAGTGTCATGGCAAAACCTGTGAATACTTATGTACATTTTTTTTTTCATTTTTTATTTTTAATAAATTGCAAAGATTTCAAAACAAACTTCTTTCATATTGCCATTATGGGGTTTTGTTTGTAGAATGTTGAGAGGAAAAATGTTATTAATCCATTTTGGAATAAGGCTGTAACATAACAAAATGTAGCAAAAGTTAAGCACTGTGAATACTTTCTGGATGCACTGTATATATATGGTATGCAGCACTTTTATTGCAATTGCACTTTCATTTATATATGATAAAATGGGAGTTGGTAGATGGCAATAATGTTTTGTTTTGCACAATATTGAACAGTGGAGATAATTTAATGCACTTGGTACTTTATATTTATGAATATTAATTTATAAGGAGTTTTTGGAGTAGATTATAGCATTAAATTGATTAGATTACACAAATTTCAGTCACCATCTTAGGGTAGGTCAGCGCTGTTCCATATTTGCCAGCTCTTATTGAAGATTCTTACATCATGAATAGCAGTGGTCAGGAGTATATATTGTTCTAATTTTATACTCTCAGCATTTTTTTCTCTGTGGTGCAGTCTGTAAAATAGTTATATACCTAGACTCTTACAAGACTTCAATCTTCTCCTGTTGCACTTTGGCAGTCTAATGCAAGTAAAGCATAAGAAAAGGGAGCGGCTAGTGTTGCTGACATGACACCTTAAGGTACCAATTTATAAAGTAGTGAGTAGTAATGTGGAGATGAACAATGTTCTCACCCAACTGTCCATAAAAGGCTTACAAATAAAAAGAATACATTATATTGTTATTTTTCAGATTTAGCAAAAATAGTCCATGAACGTGTCCTTGAAGTAAATGTGCACATTTGTCATAAATGGCTTTATCTTCACGAGAGAGACTGTTATTTACACAATTCTTTGAAATTATTTTTCATGATTCTTCCTATACAAATGGATTTGCAGCAATAATTAAAATGCCCTGAAGGTCAATTGTGCTCTTGTTAATACATTTGAAAATTTCTAAAGGGAGCACAGTGTGACAATGTAGATAGCTACAGTTAGTAACACCTGTTTCTAAAGCTTTTTCTTTAAGCATGGAAATGAAGCAGTAGTAATATGAGAATTTGAAACCTTGTATACAATAAGTTCAATACACAATATGTGAACAAAATAACAGACATTTACTCCAATTATGAATAAGCCAGGGTCAGGAGTATGTTGTGGCGAGCATTATTTAGCTAATGAAGAAGTAAAAAACGTAATTGAAAAAAAAAAAAGAAAAGGAAAGGCAAATAAGGACTATATAAGGTTCTAAAACAGATTAAAGAAATCAAAGATATGGTGTATCCTTCATTGAAAATGACAGCTTTATCGCAAAAATTTACAAAAGTCCTAAAATATATAATGCACAAATTTGGGAAAATACATTGCATCAAAAATGTGATTACAAATTAAACTGTTTAATCTTAAAATATTTCACTGACACATAGTGAGGACAGGAATAACTACACCACTCAAAATTTAAGCTTTTGGTAAAGTCATGCGCTGTGGTGTTGCTCATAAAGCCCTATAGTTAGCACAATAACTAATTTCCCTTCTTAACCACTTCCAGACTGGACTATTTTACCCCCCTTCCAGTTCAGGCCATTTTTTTCAGTTTTCAGTGCTGTCACAATTTGAATGACAATTACTCAGGCATGCAGCATTGTACCCAAATTGATTTTGTATGATTTGTTCAAGACTGATAGAGCTTTCTCTTCATGTTATTTAATCACTGGGTTTTTAATTCCTTTGCTATATTAGGCTTGGTTCACACTATTGCGTGCCGCGTGGCCCGCGTTTGCTCTGATACATGGTGCCCTTGTTTTGCAGCCATGTGGAAACCATGCAATTTTCCTGCACTTCCCACCATCGCGCTGCAGGCTGAGATGCGTGGGGGTGCTATTCGTCATGAATGTCATCCCTCGTATCTCATAAGAGAAGCACAATTCAGCTATGGGTGGTTGCGGGTGCGAGAATCACATCTGTTCCTGCACCCGCAACCACCTGAAGCTGAATCGTGCCGCTCTTACGAGATGTGCTTGTGTGAAAGTTATAGAGTATACAAACTATGGTACATATATTTGAAAGATGCTCAATCCTGATGTGCTGACCACCTATCTAATTTCTTTTTGGAAAGTAGACATTCCAAGGTCCAAGAGGAAGGTCCAAGAGGTGTTATTTGAAGTTGTAGTTGTTTTGTTAACATTTTTGGAAAATGAAGAATGTAAACAAATAAATAAAATACAAAGTTGTCATTTTAACAAGTTATTTTGCACAAACAGCACAGGCATACATATAATTACATCCCAAAACACATTCTGATACTCCTCCTGAGTATGGGGATACCACCTGTATGAGTGTCACGTACATTGGTTGAAGGCCGAGTTGACGAGAGAGCTTACCTTGAGGCTCTGGTCTGAGCACCCCTGAATGTGGTGACAGAGGTACAAGGCTCAAAGAAGCAGGGGTGGTGATAGCTTGATAGCAGGTGACTGCCATGGTCAGGGATGTAGTCAAGGTGAGCCAGGGTCATGCACAGTGAGACAGCAGCGTGGTCAGGAGGCAGGCCGGGGTCAGTACCAGGTTAGCAAGCAGAGAGAGGTCCAGTAGCAAGCCAAGGTCAGCACCAGGAGATCAGGCAGAGAATAGTCTAAGGCAAGCCGAAGTTGGAATCGAGAATCCACAGAGTAAGGTCAAGAGCAAGCAGGGTCAGCAACAGAAGATCGGTCAGAACAAACAGGAACACAGGTCACAGGAAGCTGAAGAACATCCAGCAATTAGTACACAGCAGAGTCACCTTTACATAGGCAGCTTGGCGCCGATGCAGGAAAACGTGCGAGCTAATGCGCCACGTGTCAGTGCATGTTGAGTTTTAGCCTGGGCTAGTCTGTGTGCTGATACATATGCACGAGCATTAACTGCACAGGAATTAGCATTAACTGAAGAAGAATTTGTATGAGCTGCAGAAAAATTAGTATGAAGCTGCAGAAGAATTAGCATGAGCTGCAGAGGAATTAGCATGAGCTGCAGAAGAATTAACATTAGCTGCACTAGTTTCCTGACAACGAGACTGTTTGACAGCCTAGCCATATAGAGGGGCTCAGAATCCAAGGAGCATTTTCAGGCATTCTAGGGAGATACATTTTAAAGACTTTTTTACATCCCTGATACCTAGAGGGGCCCAAAATTCAAGGAGCACCTTTGGGCTTTCAAGCAGCATAAGTTATGCGTCTAAATTTTCTGACTACCTATCAGAGCCATTACAGTGGAAGAGCCATTATGGAGAGCCATTATAGTGGAAACACCCACAAAATGACCATGTTTTGAAAAACAAATACTTCAAGGTATTTTCTGAAAGGCATAGTGAGCCTTTTGAAGAAGTAATTTATTGCCACAATTACTGGAAAATGCAGGAAAGAAAATGAAAATATATTTTTTATACATGAAGTTGTCAATCAATATGATTTTTCTAACACACAGCATGGGAATACTTACAATTACACCCCAATACACATTTTACTACTCCTTCATGTTATAGACATACCACATGTATTAGACTGTTTCACAGCCTAGCTATATAGAGGGGCTGAAAATCCAAGGAGCATTTTCAGGCATTCTAGGGGCATAAATTATACATTTCATTTCCTTACTATCTATCACAGTTTTGGAGGCCCTGGAACACCAAAACAGTAAAAACACCCACAAAATGACCACATTTTGGAGTCTAAACACCCGAAGGCATTTTCTATAAGTATGGTCTTTTGAAGACTTTTTTTTTGCCACAGGGTTTGGAAAGTGCAGAATAAAAATGTATTTTAACAAGTTATTTCTAACACACAGCACAGGCATACTTAGAATTACACAACAAAACACATTCTGCTACTCCTGAGTATGGCGATACCACATGAGTGAAATTTTTTTTACAGCCTAATTACATAGAGTGGCCCAAAATCCAAGAAGCACCTTAAGACTTTCTAGCGGCATAAATTATGCATCTTATTTTCTGACTAACTATAATACTTCTGGAGGCCCTGGAGTACCAGAACAGTGGAAACACACACAAAATGATCGCATTTTGGAGAGTAAACACTTCAAGGTATTAATCGGTGACTAGTGTGTCAGTGGTCAGGGACACTGTAACTGGTGTTGCAGTGATTAGGGACACTGTGACTGATGTGGTGGCCTGGTGACAATATATTGCTATGGCAGTGATCAAAGACAATGGCTGGTGGCACTGACATACAATATCAGAGCAGATAGCCATTGTACATGATCATTGCCACAAAAGTACAGTGTCAGTGATACTGCACTTACTCTGATGACAGTATAATAAAAAAAATATACAGTATAATATATTATTTATTTTTTATACTATAATTTCTTATACTGTTATGATATGTTATGGTGTTATGGTATAAGCAATCATTTAACTGAGACTGGTCAAATGCTGCATTCATTCATAAGTGCAGTCTTTTGTTTACTAACTACTGTGATCACTGAGATTGGTCACAGCAATCACGTGATTACATGGTAATTTAATTGACCCTATACCATGTGATCACTGTGACTAATCACAGCAATTACAGTAGTAACATGGGCTGCATTCATGGACAAGTGCATCCTTTGTTTACTAGTGTGATCACTGTGATTCGTCAGCAACCACATGGTACAGAGCCAATCAGCCACCATCCCCACTTATTTGTTTACAGTCAGCTGTTCATCAGTTGGAATCACTAGCTGACAGCTGACTGGACCAGATGGGAATGCATCACTGACTGCAGGAAGCTACTGGCTTATAACAACCAGCTTGAGCATAACTGTCTTCAGTTAATATTTTTCACTGAATTCCAAACAGGCAAAATTTGGACCAAATGCTAGTTTGGTCCGAATAGTCCTGGATATAACTCAGACTTCTCATGTGCACATCAGGCTAAAGTAGCATGCAGCACTCCACATGTTTCTGTGTTTTCTCATAACCAGGTGAGAAATTGAAATATTGGACGTGTGGAGGTTCCCCTGTGTACTCTATTGATTTTAGCTATTTGGTACCTCTCAGCAGACCTCTCATTCCAGCCTCAGAGAACCAGCAGGGCATCAATCTGCAGTCAAAGCTCCTTCCAGAAGTTTGTTCAGCATATATGATAAAGTAGAAAACAATTTTGCAAATATTGCTAGAAGTTTGAATTCTGTGAACTTGCTGGTGAACCACACTGAAGTCTATAAGTTTGGAAACATTTTGGTTATTTTTTTTAGCCAAAAGTACATGATCCACAAACTTCACAAATCTCTGGGATTCAATGCAAACCTGTGGTGGTAGTGAGTCCAAGCCTCATTTCTCTTAAAGACAAGCTTAACAGAGATTGGACAGCTAACAAACATCCAGAGCCAGACCATGCTATCTCTCAACAGTTGGCATATGATGCAAGATAAGAAACCCACTGAGTAGGAGAAATCTCTGCAAAATACTATAACAGAAAAAATGAGTGCACATTAAGCAGGCATTAGGAAACACTCCCTATGGGAGTTTATCCAGGCCTGGGAAGAAGATAGAATGACAGATGTAGTTAGTAAGAGAAAAGTAAGTGGAAAGTGGACAGGGCAGAGGAAAGGCAACATGGAAGCTGTTTGTGCATCTCTAGGAGAGGGCATAGAAATAGGAGCTGGTCAAGAACCATGAGTATGTAAAGAGTAGGCAGAGATATGATGTTGTTCATGGGCTAATAGGAAAGAACATGCAGGCTGTGAGCTGATTGTGGAATGGGAATAGAGAAAGCAGAGTATGTGTTAATCATTAATGAATGAATGGAGAGACGGACATCAGATGAATGTGGCCATGATACAATGGGGGCCCATTCACAGCAAATAAATGCATTTTCTGTAATCCCTTCAATACCCCACAGCATACTCCCTTCAGTGCCAGTAAGCAGTTGAAGAAGCATATGACTCACTCACTACATGTGACAGCGCTCAGCCAATCAGTTGTGTCAAGGGCATTCCATAGCCCAGTGTAAATCTATAACTCCAGGAAGGAAAGGGAGGTAAGTTTATGGTTCTGCGGAGGTCAGAAGTACAGTTAAACTGTTGCTTTGTCCTGCCTTAGCAAAGCACAGATTCAGTTTAAAATTGCATCATTGTGTGCTGCTGAAAATTTAATTCACTCATATTTACTATTTCATGAGTACCTGTATACAAGCACGTAGCGGATTCTTCCTGCATGTGAGTATGCGACGATTAGCAAGTCTTGCTAACTGATAAAGAGATACACTAGCCATAATGGCTCAGCTGTCAACAGCTTATGCTCTCATTCCTAATGAACATGCCTCTTCATAAGAAGTGTGTTTGCTAAGTGAGTTGGAATTCACTAATTGACTTACAGAGTCATTACTTAATGTCAGCACTTATAGCCCATAGCCTTCTGATTAGAACTTGCTAGATTTTATTGAAATTGACAGAAAGCGTTAAAGTGAGGTTAAATAATTCAAACACACTATATGTAGTACAAGTATATAGAACTGTGGAGCAATACATAGTTACATAGTTAGTCTGGCTGAAAAAAGACAGAAGTTCATCCCGTTCAACCATTAAAAAAAAGTTATAATCCTACACCCACAGTTAATCCAGAGGAAGGCAAAAAACCCAGCAAAGCATGATCCAATTTGCTCCTGCAGGGGAAAAAATTCCTTCCTGATCCTCCGAGAGGCAATTGGATATTCCCTGGATCAACTTTACCTATTAATAGTAACCAGTTATATTCTGTGTATCAAAGAAAGAATCCAGGCCTTTTTTAAAGCAATCCACTGAGCTGGCCAGAACCAACTCTTGAGGGAGTCCATTCCACATTTTCACAGCTCTTACTGTGAAGAAATCTTTCCGTGTTTGGAGATTAAATGTATTTTCCTCTAGACATAAAGAGTGCCCCCTTGTCCTCTGTGATCACCTCGGGGTGAATAATTACACTGAGTTCACTATATGAACCACTGATGTATTTATACATGTTGATCATATCCCCCTTAATCTCCTCTTCTCAAGAGCGAATTAATTCAGTTCCTCTAATCTTTCCTCATAGCTGAGCTCCTCCATACCTCTTATCAGTTTGGTTGCCCTTTCTATACTTTCTCCAGTTCCCCAAAGTTCTTTTTGTGAATTGGTGCACACAATTGAACTGCATATTCCAGATGAGGTCTTACTAATGATTTGTACCGGGGTAAAATGATATCTCTCTCTCTGGAGTCTATACCTCTTTTAATACAAGAGAGGATTTTGCTTGCTTTAGAAACCGCAGCTTGGCATTGCATGCCATTATTAAGCTTTTCATCTACCAGAACTCCCAGATCCTTCTCCACCATTGATTCCCCCAGTTGTACTCCCCCTAGTATGTATGATGCATGCATATTCTTAGCCCCCAAGTGAAGATCCTGTAGGGACGTTATTCCACTGCACAGCTTGGTGTCATCTGCAAAGACTGAAATGGTATTTATAATCTCAGACCCTATATCGTTTATAAATATATTAAAAAGTAAGGGTCCCAACACTGAACCTTGGGGTACACCACTGATGACCCCAGACCATTCAGAGTATGAATCATTAACCACTACTCTATGAATACGATCTTTTAGCCATTTTTCTATCCATTTATATACAGATTTTTCCAAGCCCGTAGACTTTACCTTACACATTAGCCGTGTGTGGGAAACTGTGTCAAACGCTTTTGCAAAAAATCTAAGTATACTACGTCCACCACCACCCCTCTGTCCAAGGTTTTGCTCATCTCCTCATAAAAGGAAATCATATTTGTTTGACAACTTCTGTCTTTCATGAATCCATGCTGTCTGTTGCTTAAAATATTTTTTTCCAGCAAGAACTCATCTATGTGGTTTTTTTATTAAACTCTCCAGTATCTTCCCAACAATAGAAGTTAAACTAACGGGTCTATAATTACTTGGTAAAGATGTTGACCTCTTTTTAAATATTGGCGCCACATTGGCCTTACGCCAATCCAGTGGTACTATGCCAGTTATTAAAGAGTCCCTGAACATTAGAAACAATGGCTTTGAAATGGCAGAGCTCAATTCTTTAAGGACCCGTGGGTGTATGTCATCCAGTTCAGGTGCTTTATTCAGCTTTATTCTGTCTAAATATTTTTGGATCATATCAATTTTGAGCCAATGTGGATCAGCTGGAGCTGTGTCAATATCATGCCCATTATGGACAAGAGCTCCCCCATGCTCCTTTGTATACACAGAGCTGAAGAAGGTATTTAATACATTTGCCTTCTCTTTGTCCCCAGTCACCCACTCTAGATTATTTTGTAAAGGGCCTACATGCTTGGACTGGACCTTTTTACTTTTAATATATTTGAAGAATTTTTGGGGGTTGGTCCTGCTATCTCTTGCAATCTGTTGTTCGTTTTCAATTTTTGCGGCCTTTATTTCCTTTTTACATATTCTGTTATATTCTTTGTAATGTTTAAATGATGATGGCATTCCTTCATTTTTAGATTTAATAAAAGCTCTTTTCTTATTATGTATAGCTTTTTAAACTTTGGCTGTAAGCCACATGGGAATATATTTTGCAGTGTGTTCACATACAGTCTTTTTAAAAACTCCCATTTCTGTGTTGTGTTCATTGATACCAATATTCCTTCCCAGTCTAAGTCTTGCAGAGCCGCTCTCAGCCTTGGAAAATCAGCTCTCTTAAAGTTGAGCGTTTTTATTTTTTGCGTGTGTACTTGTTGTTTACAGCTAACAATAAAATGATATCATGTTATGGTCACTGCTACCCAGATGTTCTTTCATATGGACATTTGTAATAAGCTCTGCATGGTTTGAGATTACCAGGTTCAGCAGAGCATCATTTCTAGTTGTGGCCTCTATGAACTGTACCATAAAATTGTCTTGTAGTAGGTTTAAAAATTTTTGCCTTTTAACGATTCCTTCAGTACCATTACACCAGTCAATTTCCAGGTTGTTAAAATTATTATCACTGTCCCAGCCGTTGCAGGAGTTACAGTCTCTGCAAGGAGCTGAGTCTCCACCTCCTCATTAACACTGAGAGACCTATAACAAACTCCAATGATTACTTTTGTAGTACGCAGCCCCATGTGCAGTTCTACCCATAATGCTTCAGCCTCATCACACTCTCCATCAGCGAGGTCCTCTTTCACACTCTCTCTGAGTTCACTTCTCACATAGAGACAAACACCACCACCTTTCCTATTTACCCTGTCTCTCCAAAAGAGAACATAGCCAGGAATATTAATGGCCCAGTCATGTGAAGAATGAAGCCAAGATTCAGCAATACCAATTAAATCATAGTTCTGTTCATGCACCAAAGCTTCCAACTCAACTATTTTGCTTGGCATTGGTAAACAAACACTTTCATTCATTGACACCTTGTGCGTGCATATTTTGCATATTTTTTATTTTCATATCAATGGTACCAATTTCACTAGTTGTTTGTAACATGGGAACCTTCTTATCATCTACCATAGCCCTCCCCCATCTTTCCCCATTCTACCCACCAATAAGGACTGACCCCTGTCTGATCTGTCTATCCCGTTATAATCTAATTCTCCCTTCTTCCTCAATCCTAGTTTAAATACTCCTCCAGCCTTCCCATAAACCTCTCTCCCAGCACAGCAGACTCTTTTCTATTTAGATGCAAACCATCTCTAGCATATAGGTTTCACCTCAATGAAAAGTCAGCCGAGTGCTCTAGAAACCCAAATCCTTCTCTCTTACACCAGGTCTTTAGCCATACATTGAGTTCTCTAATCTCCCCCAGTCTTTCCTGAATTGCGCATGGCACAGGTAATATTTGAGAGAATATCACTTTGGAGGTCCTTCCCTTTAACTTGCAGCCTAGTTCTTTAAATTGATTATTAAAGAGCCTCCACCTTCCATGTATTCTGTCATTCGTTCCAACATGGACCAAGACAGCCGGGTCATGCCCAGCCCCTCCCAACCCACCACATGCTTAACCCTGGCACAAGGGAGACAGCAAACCATTCGGTTGAGGTGATCCTGGTGACAAATTATTCTATCAGTCCTTTTGATTATAGAATCCCCTACTACCACCAACTGTCTAGGCCTTCCTGCACTATCCTCATCACCGCTCCCAGATGGTGTGCCCTAGGGATAGCAGTGACATCCAGGACTGCCACTCCTGAGCTTGCTTCCCCCCCCCACATCTTCACCCAACTTGGCAAATATGTTTGGGTGCACAAACCCAGGGCCTGCCTTCCTTTTCTGTGAGCCCCTACCACTCCCTCCCGTTACAGTAACCCATCTTCCTACCTGATAATCCTGATTAGCCCCTACACTCTCCACATCAATCCCATTAGCTACCTACTCTGAGAGCAGAAGACCCCTTTAAAGGTTGTCAGTTCTGCCCAGTGTTGCAACTTGCTCCTCCAGATCTCTAACGCAAGTTTCCAGAAGGGCAACCCACTCACATCTGTCGCTGAGGTATCCATCCTGGAGCTGTTGCTCCATTGCTGCATACATGCGGTGTTTTGTGCACTGCACAAAACCTTCAACCCCGCTAGCACTCATATACCAGTTACAATATTAATAGGAAGTATCAGTTGTCATTTACAGGTCAGTAGACTCCTGTTATAATCTCCTGTTTTCCACTCTGGTTTTTTAACTCCACTTATCAAATGTCCACTTACTCGAAGGTCCAGCAAGCAAAATACAGACAAGCTCAAGAATGAGCAAGCTCAGAGTGAGCTCTACAGCAAGTTATATCATACCTGTAGCACCTGTGACCAATTAACCCCTCCCCTTAATTAGCAGACTGAAGGAAGACAAGGAGAAAAAGAAAAAACAATGCTATTTAAAAAGTGACAGAAAAAGTGATTTAAAAAAGTAAAAGATTTCATCAAGACCCAAAGAAGAAAATAAAACAACTACAAGTACCAGCAATCACCAGCAGTCAAAAGTAAAACTTTTTCACTCTCCACTCAAATTTCCCACTCTTTTTAGCTATCAGCCAGAAAAAAATACATGTTAAACAAAAACAAGACAACGTTGGAATGAGAGGCAACTTTTTTTGTTGGCTAGAATGGGAAAGGCTTAGATCATTGGCTAAATTTTTTTTGCTGTCTTTGTCTCTGCTGAGATGATTCACTTTGTTCTGTCACTGTTACCAAGACATAAAGTGAGGGTAATTCCTAATTACTACATTTTGGTAACAACAGGAGTGGACTGACGATTTGGAAACTTGGGCACTGCCTGAGGGCCCGGGGTCAGTAGGGGGCCCCATGAGATGCCCCTGGTACCTTTTTCATAGGTTTTTTTGAGTTTGGGCAAGGACACAGGGGCCCCATGATCCCCTATTGCCAGGGGGCCCCATGAGTTGTCAGTCCGCCCCTGGGTAACAACTATCTAAGATGGGAATTCCTCTCGGAAGAGCAGGGTAGCAAAAATAAGTTGATAGGCCTCCTTCACCTGCCTGCTTTGGCACCTGTTCTATTTAATCTATTTTCAATTGATATAACTAAAATGTTTGCTAATGGCACAAGGGTGTGCAATAGGATTGATATAGAAAGCACAGAGAGGTAAGTGAGCGCTAAAATCAACTGAGCTGCTGAAGCACCAAAAGGTACCAAAAAACCTCCAAAGCATCAATATAAAATGGGTGCAGCGCCAAAACATATGAGAATATTCAATAAAGTGACCAGTAATAAGGAGCTAATATATCAACAAATAAAGTGACTTAGTGGCAACATATATCTCTGTCACTGTGCAGTGACCAATAGTGCTTAGTAAAGTGCTGGAACAGTATTATCAATGTCCAAAGATGGGTGTATGGAAGATCCGATAATGATCTTCAATTGATGGTGA
This sequence comes from Staurois parvus, assembly GCF_062004578.1. Taxonomy (NCBI): domain Eukaryota; kingdom Metazoa; phylum Chordata; class Amphibia; order Anura; family Ranidae; genus Staurois; species Staurois parvus. The sequence goes on along the minus strand of NW_028318993.1, from coordinate 1,289,389 downwards.
TCTATCCAGTATTAAGGTGATGTGTCCAGTAGTGTAAAGATTTCACACTCACCAGATGCGCAAGCAAATAGCGCATTTAGAGATAACACTCTCAGTAGATCAGCTGGAGGCCCCTTTAGAGGTGAGTATGGTCTGGTCTGATGTTCCCTCGCTGCTTCCTCTGCTGTCAGCAATGGCTCTGCCACTCCCCTCATGCAGCTATATCAGCTGTTATGTCTGTTAGCCGGCTTCCTGCTCTGTTGTCCCCAGTGTAACCGACAAGAAACTGACACCAGAAGATGAATGCGGCTTCTATGGTAACATACACAAGCAATTGAAGATCATTATCAGATCTTCCATACACCCGTCTTTGGACATTGATATGACTATTCCAGCACTTTATTCAGCACTACTGATCACTACACAGTGACAGAGATATATGTTGCCATTAAGTCACTTTATTTGTTGATATAGTAGCACCTTATCACTGGTCACTTTATTGAATATTCTCATATATATTCGTCATTTATTACATACAGTTGTGTTCAAAATAATAGCAGTCAGACATCACTAACCTGATCAATCACTGTTTTTGGTAGAAATTATAATTCTACATGGCAAATAATTTACTAGCAGGTGTAGTAGAGTAATAGAAATCCAACAGACCCAACAGTCATGACATGCATGCTGCTGATTCTGTGTAATTGAATCACTAATTGAAAGGGGCATGTTCAAAATAATAGCAGTGTGGAGTTCTATTAGTGAGGTCATTCATTCTTTGAAAAACAGGTGGCAATTATTGCCCTTATTTAAGGAAGGAAGGCAGCAAATGTTGTACATGCTGGTTACAGTGCATTTCTCTCTGAAATTCTGAGGAAAATGGGTCGTTCCAGACATTGTTAAGAAGAACAGCGTACCTTGATTAAAAAGTTGATTGGAGAGGGGAAAACATATAAAGAAGTGCAGAAAATGATAGACTGCTCAGCTAAAATGATCGCAAATGCTTTAAATTGGCAACCAAAACCTGAAAGACGTGGAAGAAAGCGAAAAACTACCATTCAAATGGATAGAAGAATAGCCAAAATGGCAAGGACTCAGCCAACAATCAGCTCCAGGAAGATCAAAGAAGGTCTAAAGTTACCTGTGAGTACTGTTACAATTAGAAGACACCTATGTGAAGCCAAGCTATCTGCAAGAAGCCCCCGCAAAGTCCCACTGTTGAAAAAAAGACATGTGCTGAAGAGATTACAATTTGCCAAAGAGCACATTGACTGGCCTAAAGAGAAATGGCGCAACATTTTGTGGACTGATGAAAGTAAGATTGCTCTTTTTGGGTCTAGTGGCCGGAGACAGTTTGTCAGACGACCCCAAAACACTGAATTCAAGCCACAGTACACTGTGAAGACAGTGAAGCATGGTTGCGCAAGCATCATGATATGGGGATGTTTCTCATACTACGGTGTTGGGCCTATTTATCGCATACCAGGGATCATGGATCAGTTTGAATACATCAGAATACTTGAAGAGGTCATGCTGCCTTATGCTGAAGAGGAAAAGCCTTTGAAATGGGTGTTCCAACAAGACAACGACCCCAAACACACCAGTAAATGTGCAACATCTTGGTTCCAGACCAACAAGATTGACGTTATGGAGTGGCCAGCCCAATCCCCGGATCTTAATCCAATAGAAAACTTGTGGGGTGACATCAAAAATGCAGTTTCTGAGGCAAAACCAATAAATAGAGAATAACTGTTGAATGTAGTCCAATCATCCTGGGCTGGAATACCTGTTCACAGGTGCCAGAAGTTGGTTGACTCCATGCAACACAGATGTACAGCAGTTCTCAGAAACAGTGCTTATACAACTAAATATTAATTAAGTGATTCAAAGGAAAGCAAAATCTTCAAACATTTTTCAGTTTATCTAGTGAATGTTTGAGTTTGTAAAGAAGAATACAAACACTGATATTTTTTTGAACAGTCTAATATTCACTTTTCTTCAATTTTGTTAGAGGAACAACACAAATTTGATATACTTTTCTTCATGTTTTGATTTGGAATAGAATGTGTAGTGTTCCCAATGCATTTGTGTGTATGGAAATAAAAGCTATTAGAAGGATTTTGAGCTTTATTCACTTTTTTCAACACACTGCTATTATTTTGAACACAGCTGTATGTGGTTATTATATTTTGACACTTGGCATTTTTAAGGTTTTAGCGCTGCACCCATTTTATATTAATAGGATTGATATCCCTGGAGGGAGCTGGCATTGCTGGAAGATTGGTCAAAGCAGTAGAAACTACAAGGTTTCTAAATGTAAAATAATGCACCTAGGGAAAAAGAATACCTTGATGTGTACAATATTGGGGGTACACTGTTGGCCAGCACTACAGAGGAAAAAGATTTAAGGGTACTTATTTCAGATGATGCAAAATGAGCAAACAGTGTGGCCATGCAGTGGGAAAAGCAAATAGAATTTAGGATGTATCACGAAAGAGGTCACCAGTAGAAGGAAGGAGGTCATGGTTCCCCTATATAGATCATTTAGAATACTGTGTCCAGTTCTGCAGACCTCACTTATGTAGCATTACCCCCTGAGGAGTCACTGAGTTATTTTAAGGCTCCCTGTCATTCTGGACCCCTTTCTGAAAGCCCAACCCCTGCTGACATCACAAGATTCTTTTGGCCAGAGTAAATTACCACCAGAAAGTAGACTCACACACAAATTAGAGTAAACTGTTATGAGGTTTATATTTAAACCTCAATGAAAGTTTGGTTAAACAGTACAAAGTGGAGCTGATACTTGGAATGACAATGATTACTATTAGCAACTCTAGGCAAAGAAACAACACATACAGCAGAATCTCAATCAGTGTTAGCAGGCCTGCTTTTCAGAAGTTTTTTTTAACCCAATACCTTTCAACCTGAGGTGGTGTCAACCTCAGTGAGCAATAAAAACTAACAATAGAACTAGCTCACTTTGGGCCCTCAGAATCTAATAGCATAGCTTCAATCTGATATAAAAACCCTATTTGACCAGGGTTTTCAATGTCCTTTTGAATGTGGTGAGTATTTTTCTGTGTGCTCTCTGGGGCCCAGTTGGTTCACAAGTAGAAAGTGATATAGGTGACAGTTCCTTACAGAATTAACACAAGAGGAGGAAGAAGAAAGGATAAGTACTTTTCCTTTAAGTGCACTCGACTTGGGTGTCGTCCCCTTTAATTCACTGAGAAAAGGGCAGCTTTAGGCAAATAAGGTGTCAAACTGGCAATAAGGCTTGTTGGCAGAGGACATTTCCACTCTGATCTGTTACTCCACCTCCCCCAGTGAGGCCTATGGGACACTATTTGTGTGACATAATATATATAAAGCTGGGGATAGCATAGGTTGGTTAGCTTTGCTCCGAGAAAGGAGGTACACCTCTGAAACACATCAGCTCACCAGTTCAGCAAGGGTGTATGTTGTTACATGATTCCCAGTACTTTGGCATCTCATGGTTTTGTGTGATTTTATTCTCCACTTTTGCGAGTATCCATTTTGCATCAATTTTATTATATAAACAATAAATCATTGGTACTACACTAGGTGTTTGAGCCCTCCTGTTTGTTCTTCCTGTACTCTGTACATTATACACTCCTGGGCCTTGCACTTCATGTGTTACACACTTCTGACCCCTGCACCCTGTGCATTACACAATCCTGACCCTAGCACTCCATATGTTACATTGTCCTGATCAGTGTGTTCTGTGCATTACATATTCCTGAGCCCTGCACTCTGCACCATAAACCCCTGACTCCTGTGTTCTATGTTATGCACTCCTGACCCCTGTGCTTTGTATTTGATGCACTCCTGACCCCTGAACTCTTTATTAGATAGTGCTGACCCCTACAGTCTGTGTTATGCACTCTTGACCCATAGCAAAGTTGGCTCAGGTTTTATATACCCATGTCACTTTAAGACCCCACCATTGTCATCGCAATTCAGCCACACTCACTATTCATTTCTGTGCGCATAATGCTCATTGCATTTTTTCTTCATACCATTAATGTTTGCCTCTTGTTCCAAAAGTCTGGATCAATTGTTTCAGAATGTGGTAAAACAAGGGTTTTTTGGTTTAGTTACAAACAGTAAGCGTAGTGTAGTTCAAAGTGGGAGTGGCCAGTAGGGAGTCCTCAGGCTACATTTTGAAAATCTTGTAATCTTATTCTGCAAGCCAGTCTGGGAAAAGGCAATTATTGAGGTTAGCACAGAGTAGCAGAAACTGATTCCACCTCTTTTTCTGTCTGCCTAAGAGGACTAAGGAGAACTGACTGCTGGGCTGTAAGTGCCACGTGACTCTCAAAAGCAAGTTCCTGTGCTACAGTAGGTCTGAGTAATACCAAATTTGTATACGATAGATATGCTTCTCTCAGAATTTCTTGCCACTGTTGTAAGTTCTATAAATGTCATTAGGTCTGAAGTAAAATAGACATATACTGAATAATATCATTACATGTACTAAGCTGATACATTTGTAGCACTACCCCTTAGGAGCTGGATTGTTTTTGGACTCCCTGTGGGTCTGGACGCCACTCTGAAAGCCCAACCCTTGCTGACACCACAGTACACTCTTAACTGAAATAAATCACCACCAGAATGTCAACAGTTAAAGGGCAAACATTTATAAACCTACTACAGAACAATTTTATGGTACAGTTCATAGAGGCCCCCTAGAAATAATGATGCTCTGCTGGACCTGCTAATCTCAAACCAAGCTTATTACTAAGGTCCATATAAAATGTCTATATAAAAGAACATCTGGGTAGCAGTGGCCATAACATATCATTTTATTGTTAGCTGTAAACAACAAACACACACGGGAAAATAAAAATGCTCAACTTTAAGAGAGCTAATTTTCCAAGGCTGAGAGCTTCTCTCCAAGACAGACTGGGAGGGAATATTGTCATCAATGAACACAACATATTAATCATTACAAAGAATATAACAGAATATGTAAAAAGGAAATCAAGGCCACTAAAATTGAAAACGAACGACAGACTGCAAAAGATAGCAGAACAAACCCCCAAAAAGTCTTCAAATATATTAATAGTAAAAAGGTCCAGTCCAAGCATGTAGGCCCTTTACAAAATAATCTAGAGTGGGTGACTGGGGACAAAAATTCTTAAATACCTTCTTCAGCTCTGTGTATACAAAGGATCATGGGGGAGCTCTTGTCCATAATGGGCATGGTATTGACACAGCTCCAGATGATCCACATTGGCTCACAATTGATATGATCCAGAAATATATAAACAGAATAAAGCTGAATAAAGCACCTGGACTGGATGTCGTACACCCACGTGTCCTTAAAGAATTGAGCTCTGTCATTTCAGTGTCATTGTTTCTAATTTTTAGGGACTCTTTAATGACAGGGATAGAACCATTGGATTGACGTAAGGCCAATGTGGTGCCAGTATTAAATAAGGGATCAAAATCTTTACCAAGTAATTATAGACCTGTTAGTTTAACTTTTATAGTTGGGAAGATATTGGAGAGATTAATAAAAGACCACATAGAGGAGTTATTGCTGGAAAATAATAATTTAAGCAACAGACAGCATGGATTCATGGAAAACAGAAGTTGTCAAACAAATCTGATTTCTTTTTATGAGGAGGTAAGCAAAACCTTGGACAGAGGGGTGGCGGTGGACATGGTTACTTGGATTTTGCAAAAGCGTTTGACACAGTTCCCCACACACAGCTCATTGTGTAAGGTAATGTCTACAGGTTTTCAAAAAATACATATGTAAATGGATAGAAAACTGGCTAAAAGATCGTATTCAGAGAGTAGTGGTTAATGATTCATACTCTGAATGGTCTAGGGTTGTGGTGTACCCCAAGGTTCAGTGTTGGGACCCTTACTTTTTAATAGATTTTTAAACAATATAGGGTCTGGGAATAAAAATACTGTTTCAGTCTTTGCAGATGACACCAAGCTGTGCAGTGGAATAACGTCCTTACAGGATGTCTCCAACTTACAAGCCGACCTCAATGCACTGTTTAATTGGGCAACTATGTGGCAAATGAGGTTTAATGTTGATAAATGTAAGGTTATGCACTTTTGGGTCTAAGAATATGCATGCATCATACATACTAGGGGGGTACAACTGGGGGAATCAATGGTGGAGAAGGATCTGGGAGTTCTGGCAGATCACAAGCTTAATAATGGCATGCAATGCCAAGCTGAGGTTTCTAAAGCGAGCAAAATCCTCTCTTGTATTAAAAGAGGTAGAGACTCCAAGAGAGATATCATTTTACCCCTGTACAAATCATTAGTAACACCTCATCTGGAATATGCAGTTCAGTTTTGAGCACCAATTCACAAAAAGAACATTGGGGAACTTGAGAAAGTACAGAGAAGGGCAACTAAACTGATAAGAGGCATGGAGGAGCTCAGCTATGAGGAAAGATTAGAGGAACTGAATTTATTCTCTCTTGAGAAGAGGAGATTAAGGGGGATATGATCAACATGTATGAATACATCAGTGGTTCATATAGTGAACTCGGTGTAGAGTTATTTACCCTGAGGTCATCACAGAGGACAAGGGGGCACTCTTTACGTCTGGAGGAAAAGAGATTTAATCTCCAAACACGGAAATGTTTCTTCACAGTAAGAGCTGTGAAAATGTGGAATAGACTCGTTCAAGTGCTGGTTCTGGCCAGCTCAGTGGATTGCTTTAAAAAAGGCCTGAAATCTTTCCTAGATACACACAATATAACTGGATACTAACATTTATAGGTAAAGTTGATCCAGGGAATATCCAATTGCCTCTTTCAGGATCAGGAAGGAATTTTTTCCCCTGCAGGAGCAAATTGTATCATGCTTTGCTGGGGTTTTTTTTTCCTTCCTCTGGATCAATGGTGGCTTTAAAATTATAACTTTTTTTTTTGTGTTGAACTGGATGGACTTTTGTCTTTTTTCAGCCAGACTAACTATGTACTGTAACTATGAATTCACACACAAATTGAAGTAAACTAGTAAGAGGTTTTGAGCAATCTTCCATATGGCTTGGTTACACAGCATAAACAGAATTGGAATGTGTAAAATCAATTATCACTCGTGTCAATTTGAATTTAAGGAAAATACAACACTTACTGTATGACAGAATCTCAGTTAGTATTAGCAAGCCTGCTTTTCAGAATCTAACCCAATACCTTCAACCTAAGGTGGTCTTACAGTCCCCAGTGAGCAGCTAGAACTATCAAACAGGTAGACTAGCTCACTTTGGGTCCTCAGGACCTAATAACAAGGATATTGCCTGAAATAAGAAAAAGAGCTCTTTACCCCAAAACAACCAATATTCTTTAAAGGCTAGGAAGAGTCTTCTGCATGTGTGATGGGGCCCAATTGGTGCACAGTGAAAGGATGGGTGGAATGTAATTCTCTGGGGAACAGTGTAATAAAGAGAAGGAAGAATAACACTTCCCCTGTCAGCGGCAAATTTACAGATGTAATGTTCCTTTAAGGCAGTAGTCACTAGCAAATCTAAAGCAACAAGTGGCCAACCTGGTAAAAGTGGTTGTTGGCACAGAGCAACTCTTCTTTAGGCTACAAGACTTTTGGCACAATAAGAAAAAGGCCTCCTTAGCAGAGTGAATTGTTGATGATGGTGACACAGCAGTGGTTTGGCCTGTACACTGACTTTCCTGCTATCAGTTCTGATGATAAGGCTGTACTAAGTTTAATCAGACAATAGCAGCTAAAGGAACTAAGCCACAACGTCTAACAACTGTGCAATGTCTGCAACTGTGCACAGGAAAATAGAAAAGGTAGAGCAGGTGTTAGTGTTCCCTGTCCTTGATATTGCTTGGGACTCTCACCCAAGGGATGGCGTCTGGTGTACTCTGGTAGTTTCTCTCTCTTTTGATAAACCACACACTCTTCGGTCTTGCAATGTTCTGTCCGGTCACCTGCTAGCAGATTATTTTTCTCCACAATGCAGCAAGGTCCGCGATCAATGGACTCATCTTGCCTCCTCGTTTTCTCCCTTTTCATGGCCTGGTCCGGTCCTCCCACAGTCTGTACACTCCTCTCTTCAGATCTCCCCTCTCTCATTTCCTGTCTCAGATTTTGGGCTTACATATATATATACGCCCCCGCCCACACACCAGCTCCTCTGGGAAATGTAGTTCTTTACTACACTGTTCCTTAACAATGTCCAGCTATTCAGCATACAAGTTCCACGAGGCTGCTATACAGAGTGTGAATGGTACTGTTCTGTAGGACACTGCCATCTTGTGTTAGTTTTAACATCCTGCATCCTATTAGCAAGGTGTTGCACAATAATCAGAAAACAATTATATTTGTATTATTTGCAGGTCCCGCATTTGCTAAAACCCATTTCCTTAACAATCTGTCACTCTAGTCATCTTATTCCTTCCTAGATACAAACAACATGCAGAAAACTTTCATTATCTGCTAGTGAGTGTATATTTACCTATAAAGAGGGTTTAAAGGCTGTTGGGTCCTCAAGTTGACGTCAGCATGGTTCCCTTAGTATCAAACCTTACATAAAAACAATCATGCTTGAATATAACATACATATGGATATAGATGGTATTTTATAGCTTGTATTTTGTATATTATTGTGTGAGTTTGTGTGTTTCTATGTATGCAGAGTGAGTATATCTATATAATAAAAAAGGCAATATATTTAATAAGAGTGAAAGCAGTAGAAATCACTCTTGTTTAGTTATTTCTAGCTAAAATTAAATTTACTGTGCATCATTACATGACAAGAGTGTATCATGTACCGATCTGGGACCAATATTTTATTAATTTCATATTTAGAATTTTGCTAAATATGTTGGCTGTCATTGTTGACTCCCTTCTAAAAATGCTGGTTTAAAGGGCAAAAACAAAAGAATGGCAAAGTTTTGTAATAAAAAATAAACAAAAATTCTTGAATTAAGAAATGATTTAAACAGAATAAAGATGATGCAAAAGATGTGGAATAAAGTGTTTGTGAGCACACCCTGCATTCATGTCTCCTCCACAGGATCAGTATTTAGTTTTGTAAATGTTAAATTAGGTGGTGTGCACTGTACATTTGATGTCAAATAATTTTAGCTTGACATATTTTCTGGTATGTTAACATACAAAGCACAATATCTTTACTGTTGAAGATCTTGGCAGAAAGTTTTGTCTCTATCATTTGGGAACCATTTGCGATATTCTGTAATACATTGTCAATACTACTTCTGAGAATGGACAGGAAGGATATGCCTGAATCTCCTGTGGGCTTATATGTACACAGGCCATTAAGGCTTGATGCAATGAGCATACACTGCTGATCACCAAGTTCCTTTACATAAATACATTCTCAAGATCTTGATTACACCATATTATGATGAGCATTGCACAACCATATTACTCAATGTCTCATATAAGTAGATTCTTGAGACAATAAAAATCATTACTACTTGAGTTATATTCCATTTTACCACATTTTTTATGAGACTATATGTCCTCTACAGAAGCATATGGCTGAAACATTAGTCTTCCTGTAATATATCATTAGGCAGCATAAGAAAGGCTAAACATCCTAGGAATGTTATTTACAAGCATATTGTAAAAAAAAAAAAAGGTTGGGGCATCGGCCAGACATAGACAGAAAGGTTGGTTTCCTCAGGTGTATCTGCATGTAGTCTACTTCATAAATGTACTTGTTCAATTTGGTATGTGTATTTATCCTGTGGAGGTGGAAAGGGGTAGTCCTGTCAGGGTCTTTGTCAGGGATCATCCCCTCGCCGACTCACATCTATGTGCCAGCTCCGGATCCCTGTCAGACTTTGCAGTGCGCGTGCGCATGTGCAGGAGTGTGCGGTTACGCGCATGCGCACTGGCATGCATGTCATTGCAAGGCGAGCTATTTAAATCATCAACACACTTTAGCCTATGCCTTCTGGTCTACAACGTCCTGTACTCCATAACCTGATTCTGTTGCCTGTATCTGATCTGACCCTGACTAAGAAAGCACTCCGCCTGAACCAACCCGGCTTATCCCTGCCTATCCGCTTGCCTGCTCCCTTGTACCTGATCTGCCCAATTAATCCTGACTCGGCTTGTCTGACGCTGCTGCACCTATGTTCCTGCATCCGCACCTGGCCTGTATCCTGGTTAGCACCATACCTTCCTACTACTGCACCTACATTCCTGCATCCGTATCTGGCTTGTATCCTGGATGCCGTCATACCTACCTGCTGCTGCACTTATGTTCCTCCATCCGCACCTGGCCTGTATCCTGGTTGCCGCCATACCTACCTGCTGCTGCACCTATGCTCCTGCATCCACACCTGGCCTTCATACGGGTCTTCTGGGTCATCACCTGCCTACAGTCATCTCAAGACCAGCCAGGCACTCGTGCCACTCCTGGCTCGGTGCCCTCTGTCCCCACTATCAGGGTCTCCGAGCAGGAGTAGTAAGAGGAAGAGGATGCCTCCTCTCCACGTCAGGCTCCCCAACCAGGTACGTGACAGTCTTCTACTACCGGCTTAACAAAAGGGAAACAACTGAAATCTTTCCAATCAAACTTGTTGGCCAGGGCTATCTGGTTGTATTCACTGGTACTCATATGTATTTGTCTGTTAACCTGTTTGTGTACCTTTCCTCAGCCTAAAATATAAATCATCCAAAGCTGAAATTTAAAGTAGCATTCCAGTCAAATACTAACTATACCTAAACCTGCTCCCATCCCCATTCTAAGCGTATTCTAACTACACTGGAAAGGAAAGATGTCTATACTTACCTATTCTGATGGCGCTCCAGTCCAGTCACATGATCAGAGGCTTCAGTGTAGAGGAGGGACAACAGACAACTGATGCCCCATAGTAAATCTATGGGTGACATCATCACCCAGGCTCTGCAGCTGTTGTTGGCAATCTCTTCTCTTCACAGAAGCTGACTGCTGGAAAGATCATGTGATCAGACTTGAGCACCTTCAGAATAGGTAAGTATAGACAACTTTTCTTTACAGGGTTCTTTACCAGGGTAGTTAGCATAGGCCTAGAGTGAGGGTGAGAGCAGGTATAGGTATAGTTAGTATTTGACATGAATTTTACTTTATCCTCTGAGTAGCTGTTGATTGGCTTGCATCGCCCAATTAATCTGTAAGCACTGATCTTTTCTTATTACTCTAATGCAAAGATGTTGTAGGGAAAGGATTGGGAGAGCTGACAAGCTGCACAGAAAAGGATAAGTGGCAGGAATTTGTAATTTAATTCTGATTGCTATCTCTTTGGGCAATCAACCCCTTTCCTGCTTTGTTTTTTGGTAATGTATTGTTCATCCATAATTCTATTTAGTTTTTTTTTTGTGGCCTCAAAAAGTTATATGCTCTCTTTTTTTTTTTTTTTTTTTAAAGCTTCCTTTAAAAAGATGAACTTTTGCTTTAGGATTTTTTGATTTTCATCTACAGCATTTGGGGGTATATTTTTTTATTTTATATTTACAGGACCCTTATTTGAGGTAAATCTGCTTTTTTGCTGCAAGTTTTCCATTTAAAAAAGTGGGGGTTTTCGGAGGGTATTTTATGTTTTCAATTCTTTTGGGGGTTTCTTAAATTTAGTTTGTTGATAAGGCTTTTTTAAAATTTTGGGGTGCTCAGAAGTCAGCATTTGTTAGCACTTGTTACTGATCATCTGTGTTTGGAGCTGGATTTTCTGGTCATGGCACGGTTTGAAAAAAAATAGAATGAGATAAAACTGTGCAAAAGTGCAGAAATAGTGTGCACCTAAACCACTACAATTCATATTATTCACATGCACTCCTATACCCCCATAATAAAAATAAAAGTTAGGTATAAACCTGTGCTGTTTGTCTCTAGTAAATTTGGACACACCCTTACTCATTAAAATGGTCCTACTACTGGCCAATTTTACACTGCTGTGTCATCTTTGATCTGTTAATTCTTGTAACAAAACACCTGCCTGTACTCTTTGTCTTTAGTACATTCCATCCAATTCTCCCTCATTAAGAATGTCCTGCTGCTGGCCAATTTATGTATTATTATTACTGCACAGGATTTATAAAGCACCAACATCTTGTGCAGCGATTTACATTATAAAGGGAGAATATACAGCAACAATACAATTCAATTCAATACAAGAAGGTTAGTAGGGAATTTTACTGCACTGTGTCATTTACAATATTTTAATTCTTAATGAAAGCTTGATAGAAATTGGCCAGTAGCAGACTAGTTTTTTTTCCAGCGTGGGCAAGGAAAGCATCAACAAAATACTGGCTTATGTTTACCTTCCGTCAAACTGGTACTTGAAAAAGCATGTAAGTTTGCTAAAACTACCTTAAAGAATGTTCTGACTCAACTACAGGACCATAAACTTTATCTCCAGTGATGTATACAGCTATACGATGTGGTATTTAATCTATCTGTTGCATCAGGTAAGACAGTTTAACTCAATGAATAAACTCACATGTTGAGGAAGTAAGATGAGGAAAACCATTTGAATGTTCCGTTTAATGGAGAATAATCATAGGTAGAAAAACAATAATATTGTAAGCCTCATGGAAAGATGCATTCAGGAACACAGGATATAGTGGAATGACTACCAGAGAGAGACATGGGGAGGGGTATACACAAGTACGGTAAGAGAAAGAGCTCAGCTTAGGCAGGAGGAGACAGCTTAAAGACACAGAGTAGACAGCTTACAGACACAGAGCAATAATAAACAAGTGATGGTCATAGAGAAATAATAATTAATCAAATAGTGTAACACAACAAAAAGCCTTAGTTTTAACTGAAAAGAATCAGATTAGGAGCTGCTGCTGTATGTAAGCCAAGCTAAATGTAAAAGAACTAAACGTAAAAGAAAGAAAGAAATTCCACAGCTAAAAATGCACTGTCAGAGTGTACTATCATTGAGATTATCTTTGAAAATCATACTGTTCCATATCACCACATGCAGGTTTACGACAACTGGAAGTGACTCTTTTCATTATTAATCAGATGATGCACATGCAGTTCCAATGAGGAAAATTGCAGGGTCCGCACCCCTTTAGAAGTGATTAACCTCTTGGGAGTATCTCATCAATATGAAACTTTTGTTGTAGATGATGCCTAAAATTTGACTTTCTTTTGTGGAGACTTCTGGGAAAATCAGTAAGCCATTAACAGAAGCAGAAAATGACAACGGCGTTTGGATTGCCTCCAGGTTGCCATACAGTGTTGAATTTCTAGGAAAATTACAGATCTTCAAATTGAAAAGGAAAGGTAATTTTATTAACATAAATTACAGTATGGATTGTTTAACAATTATACTGTATATTCTATATTATTATTTTTTTATTTACTATTTTTTTCCACTTTAAGTCATTAACCTTTTTAATAGCCCATGTAATTTGACCTACTGTTATCCAGGTCTATAATATACAAAATATGCAGCGCAATATTTTGTATATTATTATTTATATGTGAGAACACTATACATGTTAGCTGCAGTATATTTGATTTTATGTTAATTTTAAATTATATTGAAGTGGATAGGCATATTGCACAATATATGCTATCCAGGTCTATTCACAAAATACAAGCACACAGCTGTATGATTCAGAAGGGAGGCACACTCTGCTCCCTTAACTAGTTAATTCAGTGCCATACAGTATGGATTTTCAGTTACTCAGATACATTGAAAAATGAGCAAGCACTGCTGGGCTTTACATTTAGTTAAGAGCAGAGGTATATTTTGTTTTTGTGCTGCCCTAGGCAACACAACAATCGGGCACCCCCCAAATAAATCCCCGGAGTCACAGACAGAGAGATGCATTCTTCCAGCATTCACCTGAATGAAAGCAGCCGGCTATCCCTAGTGTCACTCTTGTGTGGGAACGAGAGTCAACCTCTACCTACACCCTCCAGAAGCCCTCAGCCTCTCTCAGATCCCATGGTGAAGCTAAGGAAGTGCCTCACCTGTCCCAATCTTTTGTCATCTGCCAGGTGAGTCCCTTCTTCCAGGTGGTGGTGCCGCCCCCCCGAAAGACGATGTCCAAGGCAAATGCATTATTTGCATCACAGTAAATACACCCCTGGTTAAGAGCATGTCTTTTATAATTGTATGTATTTATTTGTGTGTATCTGTAAATGCACATATCACTTCTGCAACCCAACAACTTGAGATGAAAAATCAGGATACCTTTTCTCAGAACGCTTTACATGTTTTTTACTTTGGCGTGATCTGAAGCAGATCATTAAATCAAGGCAAAGCCAACATATAAGCAGCATTAGGCCATAATATCACCTAACTACTTCACCAGTACAGTCAGCTTCAGCAGAAAGCATTTGGCTGAGGCTTAGTGGAAGTTGAAGGGTTAAAGATATTCTAGTTGAAGGGCAAGACATGTCAAAAGACAGCAATGTCAGGGAACAATTAGTCTTGACCTCCACTTTGTGACTATTTGGCATTTTGCTCAATTTGAAAAGATAAAGTGGAAGTGGCACATGCAGTTACTATCACTGATATTATCAATGTAATAAAACGGTCACATTGAAATATGGAATATGTTAATTGAATTATCAGACATACTATTCATCATAGGCTCTGAAACGCCAGGACTGTGCATGTCCTGTTGGAATGACAATGTTAAATGAACACACCTTTTATCCTTGTGTAAAATATGCATAGATATGTTGTTTTAAATCGATACAAGTACACCAGCTATTCTCATGTAGCTAAGAGATAATATCCAGGAAACCTATGCATTCTTTATCGAATTAAGGTAGGCCATATAGTAATGCATAGATACATAGATCACATATACACATTCATCATGCTATTTACAGGATTTATAATAGTGTGCTGCAATAGGCACAAAGGGCAAATGCCAGCATATGCAAATGAAGATTTTAAGCTAACTGGACAAAGGTAAGGTAGCAAGATTAAGCTAGGAAAATGTCTACAAAAATCAATGGTAAATCTTTGTTAAAAACAGTGATTCACCATTTGAAGCAGCGAATGTTCAAACCTAATTGCTCCATTGGCCATGTTAGAAATATAGAAAATGTTATTGAGCCCTAATCTAAAGAATAGGAATATTATATGTAAATGGCTTGCAGCTTGCTTGGATAAATGTAGATGATTAATATGTTTTATAAAGGTTGCACATATTCTAGTGAGTATATTGTGGTAAAAAATGTGGCCAATAAAAGCCAGATCAGTCTTTTACTGCTGTATAAATATACTTCCTTAATGAACCAAGGACAATCTCATTTGTGGAAACATAGAATTTTATATTTATTTAAAGAAAAAAAAATCTAAATGCCAGTTTGTTTGTGAAGGCACTTTATATTGTAAACAATAGCCTGTTTTTAAACGAAATACACACTTCACCCTTTTTGTCGCTTGCGATGGAGAAATGTAATTTTTCCTTATTATTATGGCTCACTATTATATAAGAGTGAATCTTAAGCCTGGCTACCTTAGCTTTGAACAATGGAAATGTTGGAGACTCCTTCGCAAAAGGCATCTATAGCTAAGTATTTTGTGACATTTTTCTTATATTACATTTGTTATCTTTATCTGTAATTAAACATTATATGCAGTTTGACTTTACCTGCAAGTGTTTGTGTAATCTCTGTACATCTCAAAAAAAGAAAACCAAAACACATAAACTATCATGTAACCGTGATAAAACACACTTGATATATCTAAGTGCTTGTTATAGTTATTCTGCAAATACTGTGACCCTACTTGCATATGGTAATATTGCATTGCCTTATACTTCCTGTTTCCTGTTCTAAGCTGACCTGGATGCTGTTCTGTTGTACAACATGATTCCTCACACCAGCAACTTGTGTTGTCTGCATTCCTGTACATGAAACATGGTGTCAGAATTGACTGGAATCAGGACTGAGCCTCTTGTTTGGAGCACAGCAGCTTTGGGAAACACAGGTTTGTGAACAACAGCCTGAGACTGAAGATTTTCTGATATTTGATAGCTCAGAGGCTTACTGACAATATGGCTGCCATGAATTGCATACCTCCCCCAGAGGGGATGAGAATGAGTGGGGATTGGAGCAGCAATTGAGAATCTTTCAGAGCAGAATTTGAAGATTATTCTCTGGCTACAGGCTTGAATGAGAAATGTGCAGTAGTGCGGGCAGCAACTCTGAGAAGAGTCATGGGCAGTGAATGCAGGCACGTGTATAAACACAATCTGACCCTCACAGCAGATCAGTAACACAATGTTGCAGCCATTCTAAATGCACTGGAAGCTTATTTCAAACCTACTAAAAATGGCAGTTATGAAAGGTATGTGTTTGGATGCTGCAAACAAGAAGAGGGAGAATCTTTTGATAACTTTGTGACACGCTTGAGAGAAAAGGCAGCAACTTGTGAATATGGTACACTCAGAGACGAATTGATAAGGGACAAAATTGTTGTTGGTATAACTAGCGAGAGCTCACACGGGCACCTCCTAAGAGAACATGAGTTAACTCTATACACAGCCATTGTAGAGCTCACTGACAGATGTCTGAAAGTTATGGAACAGGACAGACAGCAGACCGACAGCATAAACATTGCAATGCAGCATCGCAACATGAACAAACTTCAGCAACGCCACCTGATTAGCACAAATACTGCCAACCCTACAGCTTGCAAATACTGTGGGACTGTGCATCAAATAATTAAAGAGCAGTGTCCAGCTTATGGGAAGTCTTGTAAGTCTTGTGGAAGAACAAACCATTTTGCTAACGTTTGTTTGTCAAGTAAATGACGGCCATCAATAGGCAAATTACACAACGTGGAGAACACATCCGCATATGAGGAAGAGACAAACACTACTGAAGTTATATACAGCAGTGAATTTATCGGTGCTGTGCAATCCAGAGAAAAGAAATGGTTTGTCACTTTACATTTAAATAATAAGCCCCAATCCAGTCAGCTCGATTCAGAAGCAACTTGTGATGTAATGTGCTTAAGAGACAAAATGGTGTTAGCACCAGAAGCACGTCTACTGCCAAGTGACACCAGATTAAAGTTATACTCCGGTGCGATTATGAAATCTCTAGGGCTCTTCGAGACAGAATGTGCCATACGTGGACTAACACACAAGCTGAAGTTTGAAATTGTGGAAGCCTGTCAAAAGCCACTGTTGTCTGGCTCAACCTGTGAGTGTCTAGGGCTGATACGTTTCTCCGTCCCTGCGGAGCTTAATGTGATGGACAATCTCTCCAAGGGGCCCTTGACAAAACAACTGCTGCTAAAGGAATTTAGTGATGTGTTTACTTGGCCAGTAGAATCTGTACCAGGGGAAGTTCATTTTGGCCTTGATGTGAGTGTCCCTCCAGTCCAATGTGCACCATGCAATGTGCCGGTGGCATTAAAACAGGCAGTTAAGGCACAGCTTGACCAGTATGAGGCCAATGGACACTTGGCACCAGTGACTGACCCAACTGACTGGATAAGTAATATGGTGATTGTAAGGAAGCCAAATAAGCTAAGAATATGCATAGATCCCAAATTCATAAATATGGCACTGAGACGATCTCACTACATCATGCCAACTCTCGAGGATGTTTTGTACAAGCTGCCTAAGGCACGTCTGTTCACGCTTGTTGATGCCCGGGATGCATTTTTACAGTGTAAGTTGGATGATGCAAGTAGTTACATGACAACCTTCTGAACTCCGTGGGGCAGGAAAAGATGGCTCAAACTGCCTTTTGGAGTATCAGTTGCACCAGAGGTGTATCAACATAAACAACATGAACTATTGGCTGGACTCAGTGGTATTGAACCAATAGCTGATGACATCCTTGAGGTTGGCTGTGGGGACACAGTTGAGGAAGCAGAGCAAGATCATGATGGCAAACTGCTGGAACTGGTGAATCGTTGTAGGCAGGTAAAATTGAGACTTGGCATGAAAAAACTGCAATTCAAGGTCAAAGAGGTCCGCTTTCATGGACACATTCTAATCTGGGAGGGTTTGAAGGCTGATCCAGAAAAAATCAGAGCCATACTGGATATGCCGCTGCGAGAAAATGTGAAATCCCTGCAGCGCTTCATTGGATTTGTTACCTACCTAGCAAAATTCCTACCACACCTCTCAGAGGTCTGCGAGCCATTGAGAAGGCTTCTGGACAAGGACGCTGTTTGGCATTGGCTTCCTAAGCATGATAATGCAGTGCAGGACATCAAACGCTTGGTCACAGACACACCTGTCCTGAAGTACTATGACATTACAAAACCTGTAACTATTCAAAGTGATGCAAGCAAAACTGGACTTGGGTGTTGCCTATTGCAGGCTGGCCAGCCTATTGCTTTTGCTACAAGGGCACTGACTCTTACTGAACAAAACTACGCATAAATAGAAAAGGAATGTCTGAGTATAGTGTTTGCCTGCCAGCGCTTTCACCACTACCTCTATGGGCGCGACGAGATCACAGCAGAAACTGACTATAAACCTCTGATTTCTATTTTCAAGAAACCACTTTTGTGTGCACCCAAATGTCTACAGAGCATGTTGCTCACGTTACAAAACTATTGCCTAAATGTTGTCTATAAACCTGGTCCTGAAATGTACATTAGTGACACCCTTAGCAGAGCTACAGCAGCAGGTGGTACACCTGAGTATGCACAACACACAGTTTGCAATGTTCAACGGGACCTGGATGTCCTGTCACAGATTAATCATTCAGACTATTTAAACGTCACGGACCAACGATTGCTTCAGATAAAACAGCACACTGAAACCGATGAGAGTTTGCAGGCTCTTAAATATGTTGTTCTGAATGGTTGGCCTGATTCCAAGTTGGAAGTGCCATTACTTGTGAGAGAATATTGGACTTTCAGAGATGAAATCGCCATTCAAGATGGTATACTGTATGAGGGGCCACAGGTCATCATTCCTAAATCTTTAAGATCGGAGATGCTGACTCGTATTCATGTCAGTCACATTGGCAGAGAAGCATGCTATAGTCAAGCACGTGATACTCTATACTGGCCCAACATGCAGAACGAGATTAGAGACTTTTTAGCTCTTGCTCGGCATGCAATGAATATGCGCAGGCACAACAGAAAGAAGGGGAGATAAATGGCAAAATCATCAGGTAGTTACTGGCAAAAATGACATAAAATAAAGGAAAATGTATGAGAGTTAGTAGGGACAGAAGGATCCATTAACAGACTTTCACTATTAACAGCTTCCATACAGGGCACTTTTACCCCCTTCCTGCCCAGGCCATTTTTCATGTTTCAGCGCTCTCACACTTTGAATGACAATTGCGCGGTCAAACAACACTGTACCCAAACTAAAATTTTATCATTTTCTTCACACAACTAGGGCTTTCTTTTGGTGGTATTTAAGCAACACTGGGGTTTTTATTGTTTGCTAAATTAACAATAAATTTAGAAAAAAAAACACATTTTTCTTTGTTTCTGTTATAAAAGTTTGCAAATAAATAATTGTTCTTCATAAATTTAGGCCAAGATGTATTCTACTACATTTCTTTGGTGAAAATAACCGAAATTAGGATGTATTATTTCGTTTGTAGGAAAGTTATAGAGTTCAAAAACTATGGGACATATCTGAATATTGATCAATCCTGAAGTACTGATGCCAATCTAATTTCTTGTGGTCCAAGAATGTCAGAACAGTACAGATTTCCCCCAAATGATCCCTTTTTGCAAATTAGACAGTCCGATGTATTTCATAAGAGGCATGGCGAGTTTTTTGAAGTTGTAACTTTTTTTGTCATTATTTTTCGGAAAATTAAAAAAATTATTTTCACTATTTTTTTTTTACATACTGTCACCAGTGCAGTACAGCATCATCATATAACTGGCATGGCGGTGATCAGGGACACTGATTGGTGACAGTACGAAAAAAAAAATTATATATTTTTTTAATTAAATTTTATTTTTTTATTAGTTTTAATTTTTTATTAAATTTTTTTCTCTTTTTTAAGATATTTTTTCATATTTCACTATGACCAAAGTAGTATAATGTTACCATAGTAACATTGTACTACTTTTGGGAAGTGATCAGTATTTTTTTTTTTTTACACAATTTGCTGATAGCAAAGAATTACTTTGCTATAAGCAAGCATTTACCTGAATGACATCGATTCATTCAGGTTTTTTTTGTGCTTAGCTGTGATTTGGCCACGGCTAATCACATGACACAGCTGGGCTGTGATTAGCCCAGTGTGTGCATGTGATCACTGTGACCATTCACAGCTAGACATACTAGTATACAATGGATGGCATGAAAGGAAGCCATCCATTGTATACAACTGTCATGTGACCTGCTGGTCACAGCAGGTCACATGGTACTGGAAACGGGGCCGGTACACAGATCTGTCATCGGCCGTGTCCGAGGTACACGGCCGATGACAGATCGCACCACAGAGCTGACCTGCGGGCAGGCAAACTGCGCATGCCTGAAAGGATGCCATATGGCGTCCACCCGGAGGGACGAGCTGCTCGTTCGGCCGCCTTTGTGCTATTGGCCGGGCGGGAACTGGTTTAAGGTTTACATACAAATTAATGGCAGGATCATCAGGTATGATTTTAGTTAAAACTGCAGATAAAGACTGAAAATTACTTTTGAACTTACTGTATATTAACATGCTAAAAATTATATGAAATTTTAATGATTGGGTTTACATATAGGGGTTTGACAAAAAATTAGAAAAACTACGTGATTTGCAGGTGTGAAAGTGACACCATTTTTTGCATTGAATCTTTTGCTTCCGCTATATGATGAGACACTTAGCTAACGGGTGGGAAGCCTCACTTTCATCATTTACTGTATGTGCTGCTGGTAATACAGGGGATTATTTACTAAAACCGGAATGTGCAAAATCTGGTGCAACTCTGCATGGAAACCAATTAGCTTCCAGGTTTTATTGCCAAAACTTAATTAAACAAGCTGAATGACGAAGCTGATTGGCTACCATACATAGCTGCACCAGATTCTGAGCGCACCAGTTTAAGCAAATCTTCCCGACAGAGACATGCCAGAGCTTAGTGAGTTTCAAAGTAGGCAAATTGTTGGTGCCCACTTATGTGGTATCTCTGTTGCCAATGTATTTGCTGTGTTGCAAGGTACAGTATTGAAAACTATGACAGCATATTCAGTTTCCAGGAAAATGTTGTCTGATAAGCATAACCACAGATGACATGGTCAACTGACCGAAAGAGACAAAAAGGACATTGTGCAGGATTGGAATAAGAAATAAGAATAAGAAAACAACTGCTGCCAAAGTGACTGCAGAGCTCAATCTCAGTCTTCATGGACATTTTAGCTGGTCAAAAAACCTTTTCCTCAATTGACTTTTTTTATAGGCTCTATTTAGGCCCTTCCAAAGAAAACAGTAAGTTGATGCACATTGCCCAGATGCTGTTGTCCCTATTTAAATAAAGGCCTGTGAAAAAACAACTGCAACCAGCAAAAATTAGGAATATACCCTGTGAAAAATCGCATGCAGCCTGTTATCACCGTGGACGGGGACAGCCTGCAATAAAGCTGCAGGGCATGAGCAGTATTAGGATATAACAAAGGATGAAAAAAAGTAAAAACCCTCCCCCCATCCATCCCCTAATTCTCTAAGGGCTCGTTCACACTTGACTAATTTCTAACTCTTGCCAAATGCCCCTATAGCGTTAGACAGGTGTTTGGGAAGCATTTTTAACGCTCCTCAAATGCTCCCCAAATGCCTTATGCATGATTTTGAGGCATTTGATAGGCCTTTTCCCAAGCATTAAAACCACACCACAAATGCCCATAATGAAGTTTAATGGTATTAACGCTCCGCAAAAGCCTCGCAACCACCTCGGAAACGCCCAGCAAACACCTGCGAGGCATTTTAGGAGCGTCACCATAGACTTGAACTGGAGGCTTCAACTCCTCCTGACTTGACATGAGGCGTCAATTTTGCCGCAATGCGACACTAACGCTTTAGTGTGAACAGCACTGTGTGCTGCCATGTGTAGAATTTTCAGAGGTTAACAAAGCTAGTGTGAATGTAGCCTTAGACACAGATACTTTAACAGTCCTGCCAGTACTTGCAAGCCCTAATCAATGCAGTGTTTAAGAGGACAGATTTCTTTCACTTCCTAATGTGCTTACAGGACAAGAAGTAAAGGGAAATCATCTCAATGAGACATACATGAAAACAGAGAAAACTTGACAGGGATAAAAATTGTTCCTTACTCTCTAAAGTGAAAAAAAAGTGGCATTTTGTTTAGGTTGCTTTTAAGATTTTTTCAATGTTTCTAGTCTTTCTGATAAGTAAAAAAAAATCCATCCCCTTTATTAATTTAGTTGACCACTTTTAAACCTTCCCTAAACTACGATGTCCTTTTCGCAATGTGGGGACTAATACTGGGCCCCGTCATCTACAAACAGCCCTGCAAATGATTTATACTGATGCAATACTTTATTGGCATATTTTAGCTCAAATTAGTTTACTTATGCAGGTACCGCTTGACATTGAATAGTGCTGCTAAGCTCATTATTAATCACTTTTCCTAAATCCCTCTTAAGCTCTGTATGCCTATTTATATTTCATTTAATGTATAGTTGTTATCATTAAGGTCTACATACGTAATCTTATCTTTTTCAAAATCAAATTTAATTTGCCATTTAACTGCCCACGTTGCAATTTTGTCAAGATCCTTCTGTAATATGTCACTCCCTCTGATATTAAACTCAGATACATAGATACTTTTCTGCCATCAGCAAAATTGGCAATATTGTTTTATTATTCATCCACTGTATCATTACTAAATAGATTGAAAAAGTATTATTATAGTCATTATCCTGGGTTTATAAAGCTCAATAATAATCTCTGTGAGTGTGATCGTCCACTGCTAACTTGACATTTAAATATAATTTAAATATATTTTTAAATATATTTTGGGTATATCAAGTTTAAAAGCCCCCTTCCTTTTCTTTTACTGGTTCTTTACCCATGTGAAAATATTATTTTCTAATTCTTCTATTATCATCTTTTTTACTGGGCTTTTATGAGGAACAGTATCTAATGCTTTAGCAAAACCCAAATAAATTATATCAATGCACAATGCAGCAACAAGCAGTAACTGACCACTAACATAGATGCTTTTCTGAGCAATGGCAATATAATCTGATAGCCAAATAAGGCTAATAATCTACAAGTTAGAAGATATTTATCTGTGAAGATTTCTGCACAACATCGCACACATCACACATCACTTTAGTCTGCTGTAAAGGTACCCACAAATAGGTAAAAGAATATAATAAGTCATAATAGGTCTACTCAAGCTATCACAGTCACCAAACTGCTACCCAGACATTCTTTCCTGACTCAGGAAATTTAGAACTCTAGCACATGGCTAAATATTGCATCCTTCCTTATTCAGTGGGGGAAATGAAAAAGTGTTTCGATGTAATTTTGGCAATTGTTGAATAGTATTTCCAACATTTAAGTAGACAGTTTGCATCTCTTGTAAATATTGTAGAATAGCGATAACACCATGGCAGGGCAGTATCCTACTGTAAAGAAGCTCAAAATAACAGCTGCACTTTTGATGTTCTGCCTTTGTAGGTTATAAAGCTGTTCATAATACTGCCCCAAACTACATCACCGATCTGGTATCCAAATACCACCCAAAACGTACTCTCCTCTCCTCCTACTCTCTAGTTCCCTGGTCTCCTCCTCCCATGCCCATCTCCAGGACTTCTTCAGGGCTTCCCCCATCCTCCGGAACTCCCTACTCCAATCCATCAGACTATCACCTACTCTCCTCACCTTTAGGTGCACTCTGAAAACCTATCTCTTCAGGGAAGCCTACCCCGACCTCAGCTAATTACCGATCTCCTCCACTCTTCCTACAACTCCATCCCCCACAGCTATTTCCTCCTGTACCACTATCCCCTCCCTCCTAGATTGTAAGCTCCAAGGAGCAGGGCCCTCGAACCCCTCATGTATTGAATTGTATTGTTACTGTACTGTCTCGTGTACTGTGTCCCACTATAAAGTACAGCTCTGAGCAAACTGTTGGCGCTATATAAATCCTGTATTATAATAATAATAAAGCCACTGAATCAGTTGTGTGGCAGGAAAAGTGTCTGCCCCTCTTATGTTTCATGGGAGTACCTCAATTTCCTAGGAATTCAGGATATTCCAAACTAACATTAGGATTGAGAGCAGTGTTTTGTTCACCAATCTCCTCAACATAATATGAACCCAAAAGGGTTCTGCTCTAAGCACTTTCAGGTTTAGAGCTATCAAATCCTGGCCAGCTATGTCTTGGTAATAAACACAGAGTCCCTGATCTGTTTGGACTGAGTACAGGGTAATAATTTTAGGGTCTTATACACCTTTGATGTCTTCATAAAAATGACCTATCACACCTCTAGTGACATAGGGTGTGATGCCCTAGGGACAGGGCTGTAAAAGGGCATGTGCACAAAGCTAAGAAGGCAGTTGCACTTGGTGAGTCAAGATAGCAGCCATGCATTCAAGACAGTGAGCAAAAAAAAGGGGGCTCGGGACTTAAATTGACTGTGTCGCAGCAGAGTCAGCATCCCACTCAGTATGCACAACTTGTAGCAGAAAGGATAGGGGGAGATGGAATGCCCCCCAGGTGAATTCCTGCAGCCTGTGGGGACCCTAGCCTGCAATGCAGATCCCAGAGCTCTCCTCTGAGCCACCTATTCCCATATGAAGACTGGAGAACTCGGAGTCTGTGTCCAGTGGGCAGGGGGTGGGTTCTGCCACTTGGCTGCACTAGCAGCAAGTCAAAGCTCAGTCCAGCATCTTCGTCTCTGCAGATGCCTCTCAAGTAGGTAGAAGAGAAAGAAAAAATGCCCCATGGATTATTATACTGTCAGAACAACCAGAATTAAAGAGCCCAGCACTATATTAGGCATTGCCAAACACACCAAACAGCAGATAAAATCCTAGGGCCATCGTTAACAGCTCTGAATTAATAAGCTGTCAAGGTTTTCTTTAAAGGGCTATTTTAGTTATCGTAAGTTGTTGCCACACAATTGTGAAGCTTGACATATTTGGTATTTTTTACTTGATCCAATCTAATCTTTCATTATTTACAGACATTTTGGAGATTATATAATGTTTGTCTGCACAAATTAGTTTAAGTGTATTTTTATTTTAACTGAAACTAAGCATTTGATAATAGTTGAGCAAATATTGTGCAACATAAAGTGCAAGTCCCATCTTTTTGTTCTATAGATCCTGTACTTTCAGAAAATGTTTATTGTTTTGGTAAAATTTCAAATATTGAATATGCACAGTATTGCATGTGTATGAAAACTGAAAACATTGGCCTGGAAATTAGGGTTAAAAAGATACTACTCTGCAGCTTTTTTTGATGGAGCCCTTTGGAAAAGGGATGTTTCAGATATCTTCTTAAAATGGAATTAAAAGGAATTGTTTTAAAGAACGAAAACCCTAAATAAATAACATTTAATTTGCAGAAGAACTGCATATTAAATAATTGCCATGTTTGCAAAAATAGTAGTTAGTACTCCTCAGTTTGAATCCCAATCAGGACACTACTGGCATGGCATTTATATCTTCTCCCAAGAACATTCTGGTAGGGTATTTGGCTCTTGTGTAAATTGGCCCTAGTGTGTGTGTGTATGACTTAGAGATCTTAGATAATACATTTTTAAAGTGTTACTAAACCCACAACAGTAAAATCTGTCTGTATATGCTGTAGAAGCATGCTTGGTTTACTTACTTTGTAACCCAAGGGCTTAATCCTCCACATTGTGTAAAAAGGATGTTTTATTCTGTCTTCTCTGATCCTTTCCTTCTTCCAGTGTCTCCTAAATATCTCCTGATAGAGCAGAAGCTCAGGGGCAAACTGCACATGCTCAGTTTGGTGTGTATTGATAGAGAGTTTTTTTTCTTGGGTGAGTGCTTGTGATCAGCACACGGCCAATCAACCAAGAAGCCGCGGTTTGTCCTCATTTGGACTCACTTGACCTGTGGGTTTCTTCAGCTCAGGTAATATCTCTTTTCTCCTACACGGCCAATCAACACTCTCCAGTGAGAAGTCAGGGGTCCTGCAACCTCCTACAGGAGAATGAAAACTCCTCCTACAAGCTGCAATTATTGCATAATGAAATTATTTTTTTCAAAGCAAGCGGTATAAGTACCAAATGTGGCTTGGAATCAGCCTCTTGAAGTATACTGTACAGTAGAGCTCACACAGTGGAAAGAAGAAGCAGCATAAGTAGCCAGTCAGGTGTGCTACAGTGGAAGATTCGTGCTCATAGCTCATATACTGTGCAGTCACAAGCTTGCGGTGGGAAGGATGCCAATAAATTAAAGTGAAACTACAGAATAAAAAATCAGATCCCCTTGCCCTGCCAGACATTGAGAAAGATCTGTGTAGGTCTCAAGAGTAGATGGACAGAAATACAAATTCTGTGGCAGGTGAAACAGCTTTTATATATGTATTTTGTCTGTGTAATTTAGCTGTTTGCCTGGAGATGAATGTTAAGAAGTATTTAAAAGAAACAAGAGAAAGCATATAAAAGGAAAAGGAGAAGAAGAACATGATAAAAAGGAATCATTTTTATATATCTGGAGAAAAATGATGATCTACTGACTGCTGAGTTTAAAGTGACATTAAAAGCTATTTTACGTTTTTAATGAAATAATAAAGAAGTTATACTTACTTGCTCTGTGCAATGATATTGCACAGAGCAATGACTTGCCCCCTTTTGGGACACACTATGGCTCCCACTGCTCTCAGCAATGTTGCGGCCGGAACAGCTCTGGATTGGCGAACTCAGGTAAATGTTTAGGGAAAGGGGGGCACAACAAGTAGTGGGACATTTTTTACCTTAATACAGAGAATGCATTAAGATGAAAAAACAATTAGACTTTACAACCACTTTAGGCAAGTTGAATGATGATCAAATTCACTGAACGGAAAGGAAATCAAATTCATTGAAAGCTAACATGGGTTTTAACCCTTTGCTATTCTGTCTAAAAACAGAAAAGAAAGAAAATTTTAAAAAAAATTGGATATACATAATTTAATTAAAGTTGTAGCAGTAAAGAGTTTGAAAATAACCTTTACAGTTATCTTAACATGGTGAAGCTTTCTTGAGATTTCGGTGACTGGTTTAGAAGGTTACAGTAATCTGTAATTATGAGTTTAAAAAAGAACAAGTAAGCGTTATCACATTAAGTTCATAGCATAAAAAGACAAGCCTAAGGCTCCGTTCACACCTATGCAGTTAGCTTTTTGTCCATTATGCAGTGCTTCCCGCAGTTCGTTTTACGTCTTTCTACATGTGTTTTTGACGCGTTTTTGATGCATTTTTGGATACATCTTTTGGATGCGGTTTTATCATGTTTTGTTCAGCTCTTTTTTTTTTTTTGTTATTATTAAAGTGGAATTTGCTGGGCAGAATAAAAATGCAAATGCAAAATGCGGCAAAAATGCATTTTAAAAAAGTCCCTGACCTTTTCCAAAAACGCAGCAGCTTAAAAAAGCATAGATGTGAACATGTTCCATAGGAAACCATGTTAAATGGACTGTAGTGTGTTTCTGCAAAAAGTGCTAAAAAACTCATTGGTGTGAATGAAGCCTTAAAAGGGACGTAATTACAAGATCACCACACATTATTTAAACTGCATTTAACCATTTCAATACCGGGCAATTTTACACCTTCCTGCCCAGGCCATTTTTCAGGTTTCAGCGCTCTCACATTTTGAATGACAATTGCGCGGTCATACAACATTGTACCCAAACTAAAATTTTATCATTTTCTTCACACAACTAGAGCTTTCTTTTGGTGGTATTTAATCATCACTGGGGTTTTTATTTTTTGCTAAATTAACAAAAAAAGACCAAAAATTTTGAAAAAAAAAACGTTTTTCTTTGTTTCTGTTATAAAAGTTTACAAATAAATAATTGTTCTTCATAAATTTAGGCCGAGATGTAATCTGCTACATGTCTTTGGTGAAAATAACCCAAATTAGGATGTATTATTTAGTTTGTAGGAAAGTTATAGAGTTCACAAACTATGGTATAGATCTGAAAATTGATCAATCCTGAAGTACTGACAGCCAATCTAATTTCTTGAGGTCCAAGAATGTCAGAATAGTACAAATATCCCCAAATTACCCCTTTTTACAGAGTAGACAGTCCAACGTACTTCATAAGAGGAATGGCAAGTTTTTTGAAGTTCTATTTTTTTGTCATAATTTTTCGGAAAATGAAAAAAGTAAAAAAATTATTTTCACTATTTTTTTTTTACATACTGTCACCAGTGCAGTACAGCGTCATCATATAACTGGCATGGCGGTGAACAGGGACACTGACTGGTGACAGTATGAAAAAAAAAAAATATATATATATATTTTTTTATTATTTTTAATTTTTTCTTACATTTTTTAAATTTTTTTTAAGATTTTTTTTTCGAGGTACATGGCCGGTGACAGATCGCGCAGTTGTGCGGCTCTGCAACTGCGCAAACTGCGCATGTACGGGAGGACGCCAAATGGCGTACACCCCGGAAAGTTAGAGCATTTTTGCGGCCGCCAAACGACTATAGGCCGGGCGGCTAATGGTTAAAAGCAATATATTTTTTTTCTTAGTTTTGGACAGAAGTAAGGTGACATTCTAAAAGTTAGAGTTGACATCAGAGCAAGAGGTAAGGGGAAATCTTCCAATGGGTACAGATGTTCTGGTGACAACTGTCTAGAGCTCCTTTCACTTTGGATAGATTTCTTCTCACAGCCTGTTGCATCTCCAAAGTGAAAGGAAATCTGCCAAGTGGGACCAAGAAAAAAAAACCTACTATGGGTTTTAACCCTTTGCTATTCTATAAAAAAACTAAAGAAAATTTTAAAAAAGTTTGGATATACATAATTTAATGAAAATTGTGGAGGTAAAGATTTTGAAAATAACTTTTACAGTTATCTTAACATGGTAAAGTTTTCTTGATATTTTAGTGACTGGTTTAGAACTATTTATTAACTTGCCAACCTTTCACAGTACTTTTACTGCGGGAGGCATGGGCAAGCCGGATCACATATATTTCCATGATCCGGCTGCTCCAGGTTAGGGGCGTGCAGTGTACCTGGACACCTGTACCATACCTGTAGCTGGAAACAATAAAATGCGGATTCTGGTACTTGGGGCCCGGTGATCATGTGATTGCTATGCAATCACATGATTACAGTGTCAACAAAGCTGTTATGAATTCATTCATAGCAGCTGTGTTTCCTTTGCTGTAATTGGCCCACAGCTATCACATGATACCTTTGCCAATCTCAGCACCCTGTACCATGTGATTAGCTGTAGTCAATCACAGATCACTAGTGTTTACAGCTGTCATGAATGTAACCCCATTCAGCATGTTACTATGGTGACAACGAACTACTCTGAAAAAAGTTTGTAACGAAAATAGTAAAAAATTAAAAAAGTTTAAAAAATGTAATTAAAAAATTGTTTTCTTCTTTTACCATGCTGTCACCAGTCTTGGCTGGTGTTATCAGTAATGACTGATCAGTCATATGATAATGCTGTACTGTACCTGGGTCAATCTCAGTACCCTGTACCATGTGATTAGCTGTAGTCAATCACAAATCACTAGTGATCATAGCTGTCATGAATGTAACCCCATTTATGACAGTTGAAAAGTTTGCTGTTACAATGATCTTCATTGTAACAGCAAACAGAGATGAAAAGAAAACTCTGATCACCCCCTCAGAGTAGTACAGTGTTACTATAGTGACACTGAACTACTCTGATGAAAGTATGTAAAACAATAGTACAAAATTAATAAAAATTGTAACATGACTGATTGGTCATATGATGATGTTGTACTGCACTGGTGACAGTATATAAAAAAATTGTGAAAAAAAAAACACATTTTATTAAATTTCTTAATTTCCCAAAAATTGTGACAAAAAAAATTACAACTTCAAAAACCTCACCATGCCTCTTACTAAATGCCTCAGTCTGTCTGCTTTCCAAAAAGAGGTCATTTGGGGGGTATTTGTACTGTCCTAGCATTTTAGGGCTTCAATAAAATGAGATCAGCCATCAGTACATCAGAACTGATTAATTTTCAAATATATACACCATAGTTTGTAGACACTATAACTTTCACACAAACCAATTAATATACACTTATTGTGTTTTGGTTTTTTTAACCAAAGAAAAAATATAATTTAGTTAGATACAGTATGTTTTATAACAGAAAGAATATATATAAACATTTTGGGGTTTTTTTTTTCGTTTATGTCGCAAAAAGTAAAAAGCCAATGGTAATTAAATGCCACCAAAAGAAATCTGTATTTTTGTAAAAAAAAAATAATTTCCATACAGTATTGCAAGACCACACAATTGCCAGTTAAAGTAGTGCAGTGTTGAATAGCAAAAAAATGTCCTGGTCGTAAAAGGGGTAAAACTTTCCAGAGTTCAAGTGGTTAATATTGTTGATATTATTAATATTTATTATTACACTGTTGTGTAATAATAGATTTTGCACTTTCCAGTTTTAGCAAATACGGTAACCCCCATGACATTTATAACTGGAGATTATGAATGTCAGTGCATTACACTACACATTGTATACGGCTATTATATCAGAATATTTACAGAAAAAATCATATAATCTATTAGGGATTGCATAGACAAGTTTATAATGCAACATTTTTATATTAAATTATTTGCTACAAGCATACTGGCAAACAATCTGCTTCTGAACAATCATTACTACATGATAAACAAACATTAGAGAAATAATTTCAGATGCTGCCACTAAAATTGTAGATGCTAACCAGCTAAAAGTCAAAGGATACACATTTGGCTTTATAGCTATTGTATGTATTTGAGTGAGGCTCTTATATTGTACATTTCCTCAAGGGTAATCTCAGATTCCACCCTTAGAAAACTGCAACCAACATGTTTGGCTTTCAGGAAGACAAAAGGTAAGTTTTCAGTGGAATAGGTAGAGCAATTGAAAACAACATACTGAAAATCATAGGATGTCCTTCATATCATGGCCATTACTGCTATGTACTGATTCATGGTAACAATGGTGGCCAACTGCCATCTGTTGAATTCTCAGTTTGAGGCAATAGTATATAAAAGGTAAATGAAAAAGCATGCTAAGTCAGAGTTTCCTCGGCTAATGAACAGTTACATCCAGGCTAAGCACAATTTTTAATTAAAGCTTTGATCCAAACTCAATTTAAAAGAAGCACCAGCTCAGACAAAATTCCAGGAGTCCTAATAATTATAATCTAGAAAATTCTATATTTTTTAACACTAAAGATTTAACATGCAATATATATACTACACAACATTTGCTTTACAATAAACCTACTGTATATATGTTTTGTATAAAGTGGACAGAGTGACAACTTCTCTAGGTTTCATTATGTGTGTGTCCCCATAGGGAACTCTTCCCTCACTTCCTCCAAAATTACAAAATATACATTAATAAAAAAAATTGCATACTTCGGACTGAAAAAAAGTCCATCAAGCCCAACCTAAGGCCAAAAAACTCCTTGCATCTTAAGACAACTGTAAAGATTCAGCTTTTGTCAGAATTCAAATTTCACAGTAATAGAATTATGGACTTATATTGCCAAAAGTATAGGGCCAGTGTGAGATGGGGAAACAGCTCTCATTGTTTGAACACTGTTTGTGTGCAGTAAATTATTGTGTGGAGTAAATTAAATGTTCTGGAGTGACATTCTGTAGTTTAGCCACAAGATGCCACTGTTTTCCTAACACAGCCTCAGACTGCATAGATATTTGTATATTCATGAAGAGGTGGGGTTTTTCACACAGAGGTTAGAGAACAGGAAGGAGAGAGACAGCAGCCATGTTTTGGAAGATGGTGAATGCAGGAGCCGTGTGAGCAGAGAATCTGATGGCATCCAGGTGTGAGAACATCCCTTAGTGACCAGAGCTGCAGCTAAGTGAAGCTGATCATGTCCAATTCCTTGATCCTGTTCAGAGAAAGGAAGATTGCTGCCAGGAATGCTGATGAGAGCAGAGGAACAAAGCAACATACACTGCGATACCGCATGCTTGTTGGAGAGACATTTGTTCTGGTCAGAGTCACCAGCGGATTCAAAGCAGACCTGGGTCGGTAAGATCGTGCACACACCTCATTTCAGTGTTGGCGCCTAGAGACTGAGTCCAGGCCTATAGTTAGTTAGGGTCTTTCTTTGTGTCAGGCCACAAGTGTTATTACTGATCATTGGAAGGACTCCATAACTTAAAGTGACATTTCACATTGGAGAGCTGATAACATCCCAGAAACTCAAGCCAGACTGGCGTTTTGCTCAGAAAAAATTCTCAGGCACGTGCTACAGGACCAGTTATGGGAGGGGAAATACTGTAGATTTGTGTAAGATTGTAAGCTGTTGTGCTGCACCGCAGGCTAGCCCATACCATACACTCATACACTGATTCCTGCTCTTTTAGGGTAATAACGGGTAAGGTGTGGCAGCTTAGTTGTGCCCGCCAGTAGGTAAATTACTACACCTTCTACCTTCATCCATCAGAAGGCACCGTGCTGTGCAGCACAAGGGTCTCAGCCCAAAGGCTGGGTGTATGTAAATTTATTGTATGTTCCCAGCATTTGTTGTTGTGTTTATTTGCCACATCTAAGTAAAATTCTGTTGTGGCAAAAGCTGGTGTTGGGGTTGCTTTCCTCATTCGTGACTTCACTGTGTCCTGGGGAGCCCTCCCCGGTACACGGCTTACACCAGCCCTCCAAATCATTGGATTCAGGTGTTCCAATCCCCTCCATGGCCACAGGTGTATAAAATCAAAGACCCAGGCATGCAGACTGCTTCTACAAACATTTGTGAAAGAATGGGACTCTCTCAGGAGCTCAGTGAATTCAAGCTTGGTACTGTGATGCGGGGCTTAAAATTCCAGGTCCTGAACTACTATCCAGGCCTTAGGAGTTACTTGCCCCACCCAACCCCTACCCTGCCCCACCCCGAATTCTGCCCCTAAACACACCCTCATAAAATCTCATGAAATAACACTGTTAAATGTTTTCTGCAGAAGAAAGCAATAATAATAAATATTAACAACAAATGTAACAATATTAACAGCTTCCCAACCACCCTATAGCAGATATACTGCTACAGGGCGGCATGGGTCTGCAAAATCACGTATATATACATGATTTTGCATTTCTGGGTAGGGGGCACGTGCGAGGCTGTACCCACGCCACCATTTGCCGCCGATGCTGTCAATCACCAGGTCTTGACTGGTGATTACTCGCCGGCACCCAGTGATTGGCGAGGATATGCGACAGGGAGAACTGTTTGTAGACAAAACAGTTCTCCTCCTTGTCAACTCATGCACACTGCTTTGCATGGCTGTGCACATCACAGCCATGCAAAGCAGTGTGATTACAGTGAAGCACAAACAGATGGCCCCATAGTAAAACACATACAGCACAGAGTTAACCCTTTGATCGCCACTCATGTTAACCCCTTCCTGCTCAGTGCTATTAGTACAGTCTCAGTGATTTTTTAGCACTGATCACTGTATTGGTGTCACTGGTGATGTCAGTGACACCAAGTCTGTTCCCCCCAGTGTCAGAATGTCCACCTCAGTCCCACAATAAGTCACTGATCGCCGCCATTACAAGTAAAAAAATAGAAAAAAAGTTCCAGTATCTATACCGCCATTTGTAAACGCTATACCTTTCACATAAAGCAATTAATTTAAACATCCTGGGATTTTTTTTTTTAGCAAAGACATGTAGCAGAATACATTTTAGCATAAATTTATGATGAATTTTGATTTTTTAAATTGTTTTACTGGACATGTTTAATAGCAAAAAGTCAAAAATATTTTTTTTTCTCGAATTGTTGGATTTTTTTTGTTTCATAGTGCAAAAAATAAAAAACACACAGGCAATCAAATATCACCAAAAGAAAGCTCAATTCATGGGGAAAAAAAGAACCACCTCTTGTTTTACTTCTATCCGCTTTCCTGCTTTTTCCGTTAACCACTAGGGGACCGCCCACAGTACATATGCTGTGGCAAGGCTCACTTTTATAAACGTCATCCTACATTTCGGGGTAGGGGGCATGCGCGCGCCCTACCCGGGTGCCGATCGCGTCCCCGGAGGTCAATCACTGGGTCCCGGACAGTGATTACCCACTGGAGCCCAGTGATTGCCGACAAACACTGACAGGGAGGATGGCTGCATTGTTTACAATGCAGCTGTCCTCCCTATCAGTTTAAGCACACTGATCCAGATGTATGAGCTCAGCCTTCTGGATCAGTGTGCTTACAGTGAAGCACAACCCCCCCACCCCCTAGTGAAATGCTCCCCTCACACAGTTAACCCTTTGATTGCCTTCTAATGTTAACCCCATCCTCCCCAGTGCCATTAGTACAATCTGAGTGCTTTTTTTTGCACTGATCACTGTATTGGTGTCACTGGGGATGTCAGTGACCCCAAGTCAGTACCCCCCGGTGTCAGAATTTCCGCCGCAGTCCCACTATAAGTCGCTGATCACCGCCATAAGTTGCTGATTGCTGCCATGAGTTGCAGATCGCCGCTATTATTAGTATAAAAAAAAATCCAGTATCTATACCGCCATTTGTAAATGCTTTCACGTAAACCAAATGTAACTTTCACATAACGCAATTAATTTACACATACTGGGATTTTTTTTTAGCAAAGACATGTAGCAGAATACACTTTGGCTTAAATTTATGACTAATTTTGATTTTTTAAATTGTTTTACTGGACATGTTTAATAGCAAAAAGTAAAAAAAACAAATTTTTCTCAAAATTGTTGGTCTTCTTTTATAGCGCAAAAAATAAAAAAATGCACAGGCGATCAAATATCACCAAAAGAAAGCTCAATTTGTGGGGAAAAAAGAACGCAAATTTCATTTGGGTGCAGCGTTGCATGACCGCACAATTGTCAGTTAAAGTAATGCAGCGCCATAACGCAAAAAATGGTCTGGTCAGGAAGAGGGGGGAAATCCTCAGAAGGTCAATTGGTTAACATAAAAAAATGTAAACATAAAAAGAAAATAAGTGCTTTATATCAATAGGGAAACAAAATTATGCAGAGAGTGGACAGCGGTGTGACACAGTGCAGGGAGAGGAGTCCGGAGTGTAGGGAGGGAGGAAGGGAAGAAAAGAAGGAAGGGAGGGAAGGAAGGAAGGAAGGAAGGAAGGAAGGAAGGAAGGAAGGACGGACTCACATGGATGGTTCACAACCCACTGACTTAGTCAGAAGCATCACAGAGCTGCCAACTACTCTGTATACAATTTACCACTCACACATCCCCCCTCACTGCTTTCTGCTCTGCCCCCCCCCCACACACACACACAAACACACACTCACTGGAGTGGTGGGCTGTGGAGAGGGAGGGAGTGGTTGGCTCAGGCTCTCAGTGGACCACTGACAGGCTGAGCCAGGTGCTGCTCCAGACTCCGGAGTGGATTTTGTCTTTAAAGTCGGGATCTTTCTCTAGCCTGGACCGGCTGAGTGACGTGAGCCGACAAAAGCTTTAGCTGTACATCACCTTTAAAGCGGAGCTCCACCCAAAAGGGGAAGTTCTGCTTTAAGCCTTTGTCCCCCACTCCTCAAGAAGGATTGGCACCTTTGGGGAGCAGGAGGGGAGCGGGTACCCGAATTTGACAACTAACCACTCCCACGTCTGCTGTGATTGCCTAGTGGAAGTTGTCCCCCCCCTCTCTCCCTGTAGTCTTCTGGGACATGTGACAGGTCCCAGAAGACTATGGAGACATTCACAAAGTGCAGCGATTCTCGTGTATGCGCAGTGGGCATCCAGATGTGAAGCCGCAAGCTGTCACAGCCGGGTGCCCATACTGAAGATGCCGGCACCAGGAGGAGAAGACAGCCCATGAAACCAGTGGTGGTGAGGGCACTGCTGGACCGAGGGCCAGGTAAGTGGCTGTATTTTAAAAGTCAGAAGCTACAGTTTTTGTAGCTGCTGATTTTTTTTTTCAGGTGGAACTCCGCTTTAATGAGCAAAGCTAGGCCTAAGTTTACTAGAAACAAAGGGTACAGGTACAGGTTTTACAACAGGGATTAATATAATGCAGAGGATACAGCAGAGTAACCTAAAGAAAGACCCTATCAACATAAAATAAAAAATAAGTAAGGGGAAAATGTCATTAAAATTGTCAGCAATTGACAGATTAAGCCTCTTACCTGTGTTTCGAAACAAAGTGTCTGGGGATTCTCTTTATCAAAAAAAAGAGAAAGGAAGGAAGGTAGGTAGCTCAGACTCATATGGATGGTTCCTGGCTCATTTATTTGGTCAGAAGCATCACAGCTACCAGATGCTCTGTATACAAATTTACCACTCACACATTCCCTTCTGAGAAGTTGCATGAACTGGAGTGTCGGTGGGCAGAGGGGGAGGCAGAGCAGATCAAGCCACTGTGCTCTCCTACTGGTGTGAAGGATGGGGGAGGGGCTGGCCACTGAGAAGCACACAGGGGGCCCAGAAAGAAAGGGAAATCTGATGTATGGCCAGGGATGATGGCTGAAGCAGTGGGGGCAGTTACAAGCACCAATCTCCCTGTATGGCTTTCAATGAAGCAGCTGGAAGCTGATTCTCCTCCATTCCCATCAGTGGCTTTCAGCTGCTTCATTGAAAGCCATACAGGAAGACTAGTGTTTGTAACTACCCCTACTGCCACCCCAACTACCCACTCCTAGTCCTGGTCCTGCTCTCCACGTTATTTCCACTCGCCGAATGCGAGCAGGTGAGTGGACATTTTGAGGGCTGCCGTGATGGGTTGCCATCTGTGCAATAAGTCCCTTTGTGAAATTTTCTTTGCTACTAAATATTCCACAGTTAACTTTTAGTGGTGTAATAACAAAGCGGAAGCAACTGGGAACAACAGCAACTCAGCCACGAAGTGGCAGGACATGTAAAATGACAGCGGGGTCAGTGCATGCTGAAACGCTCAGTGTGTAGAAGCCACCAACTGCAGAGTCAATAGCTAAAGATCTTCAAACTTCTTGTGGCGTTCAGATTAGCACAACAGTGTGTAGAGAGCTGAATGGATTTCCATGACCGAGCATCTGCATCCAAGCCTTACATCACCAAGTGCAATGCAAAGCGTTGGATGCAGTGGTGTATAACATGCCACTACTGAACTTTAGAGCAATGGAGACATGTTCTCTGGAGTGATGAATCACACTTCTCAACTTGCCTGATTGCACTGTGCCAAGTGTAAAGTTTGGTGTAGGGGGGATTATGGTGTGAGGGTTTTTTTCAAGGGTTGGGCTTGGCCCCTTAGTTCCAGTGAAGGGAACACTTAAGGCAACAGCATACCAAGGCATTTTGGACAATTTCATGCTCCCAACTTTGTGGGAACAGTTTGAGGATGGCCCCTTACTGTTCCAACATGACTGCACACCAGTGTACAAAGTAAGGTCCATAAAGACATGGATGAGTGAGTTTGGGGTGAAGGAACTTAACTGGCCTGCCCAGAGGCATGCACAGAGTCCTGACCTCATCCCGATAGAACACCTTTGGGATGAATTAGAGCCTAGACTGTGAACCAGGCCTTTTCGTCCGACATCAGTGCCTGACCTCACAATAGCACTTCTGGAAGGATGGTCAAACATTCCCATAGACACACTCCTAAACCTTGTGGATAGCCTTACCACAAGAGTTGAAGCTGTTATAGCTGCAAAAGGTGGGCCAACTCAATATTGAACTCTACGGACTAAGACTGGGATGCCACTAAAGTCCATTTGCTTGTAAAGGCAGGCATCTCAATATCCTTGGTAATAGTGTAAATCTAATCATGCATTCTCACTGAACTCTTTGTTCAGACCCTGCATTTGTTCGCTTAAAGAGGTTTTTCAGTTAGGCAATCCAGGCAGAAGTTGGAACCTGTCAAAAAAAATAATTGAAGGGGGAAGGGATGGGAGGAGGCAGAAAAGCAGAACTTTAGAGGTGAAATTCCGCTTTGAGCACAATCCCACTTCAGCGCTGGTGTAAAACAATGAGAAAAACATTGACTTCCTGTTTACTTTAATAGGTTTAATAGGATATAAGACTCTCATCATAAAAGAAGACAGATGAAACATGAATTAAACAAAAGATATGCTGATAATTTAATTTTACTTTTTTTACAAGTTCTCTAGGGGACCTTACTGTAGTTAATTGTAGTTTACATTAAACAATAAATAATAAATAAGTCCCTGCATACTTTCCACAGAAAAAGAAATCATGTACAAGAATTTATTGTTTTGTTTAATGTATTTTTCTCATATAGGGACATGCCTGAGTTTGGTTCAAGGCAGGTTCTCCGATCATGACTAAGTTCAGGTACCGAATTTGAATCCCATTGAAGTCAATTGGAGCTGAAAAAAATGCACATTCTCTATGTGCTCCAGGGTCCTTCCTTTCCTGACCACCCAGGCTTCATGCTTGGATCAGGGTCTGCTGTGGTTTTTAGAGTGCCTCATGCTTTTTTTTCCTGTTTTTTTATGATGTCCCTTATTACCTTACCAACCTGAAGGGTCTGGAATGAATATTGGGAAGGGGGGGGGACCATTTATTTTTAAAACAATTTCTAACTTTTTGTTTATATTTTACTGTGAGCCTGGATTCCTTGACTGAAAGCTGAATAAGTTGGGCGAGGATGACTCATGGTTGTTAGGCTGTCGGTTCCTAACCGCCAGCTTTGGGGAGGGAGCTACCATATTTAGCGGCAGTAAACGTTTCACTTTCCGCTGCCACCAGAGGTTTGAGGTTTGACCGATTACCAATTTTTGTTCAGCCATTTTTTCACCTTAATTGTTAAAGCTGAACTCTAGCCAGATGTAATAGACACAAACTAATGCCATTAATATATGTTTTTTTTAAATGCAAGCAATGTAAGTACCTGAATTTGGCTTGGTATTAGCCTCTTGCATTTCCTGTTCATCAGGATTCCAGTTTAACTGGAAAAAAAAATCACATGGAGCCAACTAGTTCATGTGCTGACAAGAAGCATGCTGATAGGAGGGCTAAGCATGTAGGCAAGTGCTGTCTACTTTCCCCACTGCAGGGGGTGCTCAACTGCATTGCAGGGAAGAGGACGTCAAGAGGAACATTCTTCTTTATGGTTTCCTGGGTCAATGGGGAAGCTATCCAGTTGGATGCTGCCACCCCATATGACTCTGGTGTCCATCTTGGGTCAGACAGGGTCTATGTAAGACTCTGGCTCCCTGGCTTGGTGCTGAAAGTTGATAGAGCAGGGACAGGTCATTTGTCTGACAGGTACAGTGAATAGCAGTAGGGAAAGGTTCCAGATCAGTAGGAGAGGGATAGGGACATGCCATCCTTCCTGGAATCTTCCTATTTGGGTTCAAACCATCCAGGCCGCATTCTGCTCTTCAAGACAGACACATCTGAGAGCTGCTCCATTCTACATTGCTGTTACATCTTGGTTGTTTGTGAAGTTTGAACTCTGACTTTAATACAAGTTCTGTTTACTGCAACGGAACTCTGTGTACTTACTGTTACAGCCCCACACTGCACCTCGCCACAGGCAGAGTGACAGAGAGATGAACCCATAATTTTGTCCAACTTTTTGCAACTTTCTGGTCACAGGGCATG
The DNA here is from genome assembly GCF_062004578.1 of Staurois parvus. Classification (NCBI taxonomy): domain Eukaryota; kingdom Metazoa; phylum Chordata; class Amphibia; order Anura; family Ranidae; genus Staurois; species Staurois parvus. The sequence goes on along the minus strand of NW_028318993.1, from coordinate 1,249,778 downwards.
GTGGATCTTTGACAGTTTGGGCTCAGAAAAAGAGGGATGAATGATGCTGTCAACCAAACTTAGGACATCTAGTTGTGGAAAAGAAGCACTGAGGAGGAAAATTTTGAAATGAAAGTGAGTGGTAATGTCATAATGAGCTAATATGCATCACATACTAGCACATTATGAAGGACTTACCTTAAAACAAAGCCTTCCAGCGGAGCGCTGTCACCTCTGCAGAAGCTTCGATTTTCACTCAGCCTTCCTTCTGGGTTTGCGAGCTCCGGCATCTGACTGGCCAAGCCGTGATGACGTTACGCCCGTGCATGCACCCGGGAGTCCCGGGCCATGGCACAGTACTCTGAAGGAATGGCACAGGTATGTCGTTCCTTCAGAGCACATGCGTTGGCTCTAAAAAAGAGAGAATATCTCCTAAACGGTGCATATTTAGGAGATATTCATTTTACCTACAGGTAGCCTTTATTATAAGCTTACCTATAGGTAAAAGTATTAAAAAAGAGTTTAATACCACTTTAAGCTCAGCAAATCTTCACTACGAAGAAGAACATACAATTTGCAAACTACTCCATTAGTCAATCAACCCCAATGTTTCCTGGAAACATGGAAAAGCCACAGCACTGTTTTTCATAACTTTTTTTTTTTTACCAAAAGAGGCTGTTTTGAATTACTTCAAGCTTGAATGCTTCTTCAAAGAGAAATAAAGATTATAGTCTTTATAACCTGGAATTTAAATGATCTTCTTTGTCTTCGATGTACTCCTTCTTTAAGCTGAATACAGTTTTTAAATATACTACATGCAAATTTTAATACCTAAAAAATATTTCCATTGTTTATGTGAAAAAAAAATCACACATAAAAGTACAATACAAAAAGAAAAAAAAAACAGGCAAGCATTTTCTTTGTTAAAAAAAAAAAAAGAACAAAAAGCTAGGTTTGATAAATGTCCCTTCGAATAATGCATGTATTTTTAGATGAAAACCTAGAAGAACACGGCTTTATACAAGACATTTACGTGCTTGCACTTAGTGTTTTTACTGCTTGAAATAATGATATTGTCTCTCCATTTTAATATCCACTAAACTGCTTTTCTCTATGCAAATTGAGTTTTCAGTGGGATTTCAGCCAATTACAGACAACATTAAGACATTGTTAATGCATTTCTCTTACATTATTTCTTTTTTTCATTTTTTTGTTAGAATAAACTCACTAGTACAGATGATATTTATGAAAATGGTTTCATATGCCCAATAAATCTATGCATAGCTTTAAAAAAACTTGCTTTATGCTTTAGCATGCACAGAAAAAGGTATTCTGGCTCTGGATATAATTAAGACTTAACTAGGAGTCGCTGAGTACACAGTTTTTCCTAAATAGAAAAAAAAGCTGCACATTCTTCAGTCCTGCTGAATCCCTTTGGGTCTTAAAATTAAACAAATATTAGTGTGTATATATATTGTATGTATGAATTTTATCATATCTGCAGAGACCGTAGAATAATATTTTCTTATTTAGTATCTAAATAAGAAATATCTACTCTTGCTTAGTATCTATTTTCCTATATATATATATATCACATATTTAGTATACAGAATAAACTTATTATACTAATATTAATTGAAGAGGAATTTGGTTTTTTGACTCCTCTTCCCGCTTGACTGGTGATGCTGTCCCATGGGGTGGGTTCATGACAGCCTGAGCTTAGAGGAAGCGGAATGTTGAATGGGGTAAATGACACTGGTCACCATTCAAGTCAGAAGACTGGTGACTTCTAGTGGCAGAAGAGAAATACTGCGAGTGACAATTTTTTCGAATGATGGTAAGTATTGCAGCAAAATGTTTTTTTAAATGGGCTATTCCATTTTATGTACTGTATTTTTGTAGCATGAGTACTATTTTAAGATATAACAGCTATAACTACTATGGTCTTGTATGATGACGATGTCTGATCACTTGGAATTTTATATACAGTAAATACATATATTGTAAGCTCAAAAGAGCAGGGCCCTCGAACCCCTCGTGTAGTGTATTGTTACTGTCTTGTCTCATGTTCTGTCCCCCTTGCTACTGTACAGCGCTGAGCATACCCTTTGGCGCTATATAAATACTGTATAATAATAATAATAATATGTTAAATAGCAAGAGAATGTTGCATGGCACAAACAATCTTATAACAGTCTTAAAGTGTTACTAAACTCACAACAGTAAAATCAGTCTGTATATGCAGTAATACTAAGGGGTTAATCCTCTGCATTGTGTAAAAATGCTGTTTGATTCCATCTTCTCTGATCCTCCCCTGCTTCCAGTGTCCCCATCTTATCTCCTGATAAGACATATCATGTGGAGTCACTCTGCACATGCTCAGTTTAGTGTGCATTGCTAGAGAGGTTTTTTGTTTTCTTGCGAGAGTGGATGTGATCAGCACAGGGCCAATCAACACTGACAGAGGTCAGGGGTCATGAGTCCTCCTACAGCAGAATGAAAACTCCTCCTACAAGTTTTAACCAGTGCTTGGTGGGCACTGACAGAAGTCACAAGACTGCTCTAACTACTGATGACAAAATATATTTAGCAGTTTATATTTACTAAAATAATTGCACTTCCATGTTCTGTGTGCTATGGGAGACCAGATATAGTGAATGCAGAGTCCTGGGTTTAGTAACACTTTAAGATGCGAATGAATGAGGGAGGGCAATCAGCCTTTCTACAAAACAGAACTGCCCTCTGGTAACTGGGTTGTGTGGGAGCTTCATATACTGGTTGGCTGAACATTTACATTTGTGTTACAGAAGGAGGGGGGGGGGTATGGGGTGTGTTTTTTCTTCCATCATTAAGTGAGAATGATCACCATTAAAGGTTATGTAAATCTTGACAATTACCTTGTTAACTCCATTTTGTTGTTGTTGTTAAATATTCTTTTAATGGGGGTGTGCCCAAGCAGGGTTTGTGAGTGGCAGTGCTTCAAGGAGCTCTTGATATAGATTCTTCTTCTGAACCTTTCCCCGGTGGTTTACCTGCAGCTTTCCAGAGCTACCTCCCTCAGTGTTACTCTGAGCACCCCCAGCCACCACCCAGATATCTGAGGCCATGTTGACAAAGAAAAACAATGAAGAACCCGCGCTTCTGGATAACCAAAATTGCACCTCAGCAACACTTCCACATCATGCTCCCAGAGGAGTGAGAAGACAAAACATGCAGCCAGTATACCCAGTAAGGTCTCCTGCCCAGGGGGAAAGAGCAGCCTCAGGAGATGCTATACTGCACACAGAAACTATCAAGTACACAGGGGTAGGCTGTTCTGGAAGATCTTGTCACAGTTTCAGATCAGCAGCCAGACACACTTCCATCTTTGTGTCCCCTGTCTGACTCAGAGAACATGCAAACAGGGTATACCATACCCTGCAATGGCTTGGATAGTCAGCAACAGCAACTGAAAAGATCCAACATCCATTTTAACAGAGTGACGTATCCTCCTACCCTGATGTCTCCTCTGATGTTTCTGATCTTTTGGCATACAAGCCAAATTCCTCAATGTTAAGAGTCAACTCCAGTTTTTTCATATGCAGTGCTCTACTAGGCCCATTTGAGAGTCAGCCAGGGGTCAGTCGTATCTTAGATACTGCTGCAGAGGCACCGGAGTGGCTAAATGTGAATGAGGCACATTTCTAAAATCCATAATCAGAATCTGACTTTTACTTAATGTTTCTTCTCAGCTGAGTTCTAATCTTTCATTCTTTTTCCCTGTGGAAAATGACCTGTTTAATAACAAGAGAAAGAGCTCTTTGAATACCATCTGCAGTGAGTTCTATTACCATGAGTCCTCCAGTTTGATACTGGATTCAGAGTATGCAGGACATAACTTTCCCGAGGCTCTGCTGGTTGCTTGTCTCAGAGATACTGTGTTGGCACCCCTGCACTGCTGTGCCTGCGTTTTGACAATTCTATTATTTTTCTGTTCCAGTGCAATGCAGCTCCAACTAAACTTCAAGCACCTTATGTTTTATGGTCACAGCAGGTACAGTTCACAGAATGTAGGTTCCCTTCTCATGGTCCTCAGCCTATGCAGGAAATCTCCAGGAGAGACAGTAACACTGTTTTGTTTGTCCCTTTTTGCACATATATCAGTGCCTTATCTTTCTACATCACCGTGGTGTACACACCTGTAATCTCATGAAATGTTAGAAAGCTACATGACCCATTAAAAGGAATAATGGTTTTCACAATCCTACAGATGTATCAACCTGCCCTTTGTAGGTTTTAAGAAACTCACCTTACCAAAGACACTTTAAATAGCATTTCTTTTCTTTGGGTTGGACATGCATATCATTCTAAACACACCTCTCACTCACGAAGTGTGAGTATTCTGATACACAAGTTACTTGACTATCAGGAATTGTCTAGTAGTGTGGATGATGAGGGAAGATTCTGTATTGTAAACTATATATGAGGGGCCTTCAAGTCAAACCTGGGACTTTTAATTTTACAGGTATAAAAAGGGATGCCAGTATGGTGGTACTATACGCAGTAATAAGTGGCAAGTGTGCCTATTACTGTTGGGCAACACACATGCCGTGGACCAGTCTAGAGACCATTATTCAAGATGGCAGACAACAGTGTTAGTGCATGCATGGAACAGGATGTGGTGATGAGGTTTCTTGTGAACGAAGGTGTAAAACTCGCATATATCTACAGAAGACTTCAAGCACAGTGATGAGGCAATCAGCCACAGTAAAACATTTGAATGGTGTAAACATTTCAAAGATGGCTGTACGTTCATCAGTGGCAATCCTGGCTGTGGTGGCTCCCAGCTCACAGCAGTCATTCCTGTGAACATTCACGTGGAGCACCTGATCCTGAATAATCGACTGGCACAGAAGAGCTAAAGTCTGCACTGCATTGAAGGAGCATGGATTTTGGCAGGATTTTCTGTATTACATGTGACGAAACCTGTTCACATCATCTCACTTCAGCATCAAGTCGAGTATCAAATCTGAGGAAGCATGCAGACTCATCACCACAAAAAAAATTTTTTGAACAATTGCGTCTGCAAGTAAATTGAGGGCAAGAGTTTTGCGGGACAAACATGACATTATTCATGCCGATTTTCTATGCTTTGGTGCCACTATCAACAGTGAATGTTACAGTTATGTTCTGAGTGATGTGAATATGTGTCTGTGGGAAAATAAACAGCCTGATTTGATCACTAAGTGCGTCCTGTTTCTCCTGGACAACACATGAGCTTATACTGCTTACCGCACTATGTGCACATTACAGCAACTCAGCTGGGAGATAATACCATATCCCCCTTACAGCCTGGACCTCGCTCCAAGTAATTTTCACCTGTTTGGACCACTAAAAGTGTTCCTCGGAGTTCAACATTTCAGCACTGATTACTAAGTGAAGCAGGCTGTCTTAGGATGGTTCAGGCGTATTGAAAAATCTTTCTATGTCGAAGCTTTCCAGACATTAAACACTGAGAAAAGTGTATACATGTAGCATGGGAGTCTGTTGAAAAATAAAAGCAGTTTCCACTCCTTGAAATTTGTTCTTTTATTATATAAACTGAAAAGTCTCAGTTTGACTTGAATGCCCACGTATGTATACAAGCTTTTGTATATATTCCTTCCATTTTCTATGATAATATTACGATAGTTAGTATCATTTGTACTGGACAAGCCAAATGTGCCATTGTTTCTGTTGGGCAATAATAATGGCTATATGAATGCATCTGTAGGCAAACATCCACCTACCCCGATAGGTACTGCATTTAGTCACTTTACTGCTGGGTTGATCGGGATGATTTCGGGTAAGTTCAAAACCCAAAAATCTGCCAATTTTATTCTTTTTCTAAGACCACAGTTACCTTTTCCTGGATAGATTTATATTTGGGGACCCTTTCCTCTGCCTCTTTTATTACCGCCATACACTATGCCCCAAGGAGTGTCTCAGACCACTCTCCGTTGATCCTACTACTTGCAGCTAAAACCCTCCCTATCCTACCTAAAACTTCCTGGAAGCTGAATGCATTTTGGCTAAATCTTTTCCCTTCTCACAAGTCAATTGAGAATAGTAGAATTTTACTCTAATCACAAGCAGTCTGCTGATCACACGGTAAAATGGGAAGCCTTCAAAGCATTTTTATGAAGTTTATGGTGGTAAAAACAAAACTAAGACACTGGAATCTCAGATGACCCAAAAGGCACAGCAGCAGGAACAAGTTTATAATAATACCCCAAATACGTCCACTAAAAAGGCTTGGCTCTCCACGAAAGGGGTACTTGTCCAGCTCACCTAATAAATATACACTATATTCCCAAAAATATTGGGACACCCCTCCAAATCTGTTCCAACCACCTCCATGGCCACAGACGTATAAAATTAAGTACCTAGGCATGCAGACTGCTTCTACAAACATTTGTGAAAGAATGGGTCGCTCTCAGGAGCTCAGTGAACTCAAGCATGGTACCATGATAGGTTGCCACCTGTGTAATAAGTCAATCCGTGAAATTTCTTTGCTACTAAATATTCCACGGTCAACTGTTGGGGTGTTATAACAAAGTGGAAGCAAATGGGAACAACAGCAACTCAGCCACGAAGTGGTAGGCCATGTAAAATTACAGGGCGGGGTCAGAGCATGCTGAAGCGCATAAGTCGTCAACTGTCAAATACTTCCAAACTTCTTGTGGCCTTCAGATTAGCATAATAACAGTGTGTGGAGAGCTTCATGGGTTGGATTTCCATGGCTGAGCAGCTGCATCCAAGCCTTACATCACCAAGTGCAATGCAAAGCGTCGGATGCAGTGGTGTAAAGCACGCTACCACTGGACTCTAGAGCAGTGGAAACATGTTCTCTGGAGTGACAAATCATGCTTTGCTGTCTGGCAATCTGATGGGCATGTCTAGGTTTGGCAGTTGCCAGGAGAATGGTACTTGCCTGACTGCATTGTGCCAAGTGTAAAATTTGGTGGAGGGGGGATTATGGTGTGGGGTTGTTTTTCAGGGGCTTGGCCCCTTAGTTTTAGTGACGGGAACTCTTAAGGCATCAGCATACCAAAACATTTTGGTCAATTTTATGCTCCCAACTTTGTGGAAACAGTTTGGAGATGGCCCCTTTCTGTTCTAACATGACTGCGCACCAGTGCACAAAGTAAGGTCCATAAAGACAAGGATGAGCAAGTTTATGGTGAATGAACTTGTCTGGCCTGCACAGAGCCCTGACCTCAACCTGATAGAACACCTTTGGGATGAATTAGAGTGGAGATTGAAAGACAGGACTTCTTGTCCGACATCAGTGCCTGACCTCACAAATGCGCTTCTGGAAGAATGTTCAGATTTTCCCATAGACACACTCCCAAACCTTGTGGACAACCTTCCCAGAGTTGAAGCTCTTATTTACTTACTTAATCCCTTGTTCCTCCAGAGGCCAGTGCTCTGCACTCTCTCCAGTGCTTCTAGTTTTAAGTGGACCCTTGGCATCCCCACTTATAATGCAGCGCTGATGGCCCTGCACTGTATGTGATTACATTGGTGGGCCTGTGACTGGTGGAATGCTGAAGGTAAGTCAATATGATTTACTCCTTTATTAAATCAACCCCACAGTATTCTTTTGGAAATGGTCTACCAACCATATCTTAGTTTATGTATGTTATTGAATAAAATAACAGGAAATTCAGAATTGTGTATGCAGTATAAAATGACCCCAACCAATATTTACAGATTATTTATACCACTGAGTAGTAGTGCTGGTGTCAATAGTAGTATCAAGAACTGTAGCTGCAGCAGCAGCAATAACAGTGATGGTAGTTGTTATAGTTACAGGATTGACTGAGTGACTAAATCCTTAATTAAATTGAACTCCTAGATAGTACTGTTACCATTATTTATTTTCAAAACCCAAATTTATTTATTTATAGGAAATTATTCAATTTCCCCTATCCCCTCAAGCATCATCATTATTACAATAATCATTATGTCAGGATACTCTGCACAAAAAGTTCCCACAGGCTACAAATGTATGTTGGAGGTGCAGTGATGGTGCCACAGGAGATAGCCTGCATATATTTTGGACCAGTGACTAGTTTCATCCTTTGTCTGAGATGCCATGTATAAAACAGAAATTCACAGATTACAAGATCCCTCTAGAACATGCCTTCTTTTTCTTGCACCATTACAATAATCAATTGTAGGAGGAAATACTGTATTTCAATTTTTTTATTTTTGCATTGGTACATGTCCCCCATAGCTGTGCCTGTTTCCCATGCCATTTTATTTGATAATAACATGCGAATGAGCAATCCAAATGGGCAGAAGTGAATAACAAAATTCATCCCTGTAAACTTCAATGGGCTCTATGCAAAGTTGGCAAACTCCTAACTTTGATCAAGATTTACAAAACTGTTCTTGAACACTGGAAAATTCACTCACTCCTACTTGTAATGCTCTGTTGTTGCCCTCATCCTTTGTCCAGGAGACATTTGTGACATAGGTGTGAGTATGCTACCTCTATCTTTTGCAGGGGAGAGGTGTTCACATTTTTGGGGGACTTGACAGGTACTTTTTAAAGTGTTACTAAACCCATGACCCTGTATTCACTATATCTGGTCTCCCACATTACACAGAACATGGAAATGCAATTATTTTAGTAAATATAAACTGCTAAATACCTTTTCTCATCAGCAGTTGGAGCAGTCCTGTGACTTCTAGCAGTGTCCAACTGAGCACTGGTTTTAGCTTGTAGCAGGAGTTTTCATTCTGCTCTGACTGTCCTATGAGGCTGCATGACCCTCCATCTGGACAGTGCTGATTGGCCCTGTGCTGATCACATGCACCCTCTCAAAGAAAAAAAACTCTCTTGCAATACACATCAAACTGAGCATGTGCAGAGTGACACCTCCTTTAGCTCTGTACTATCAGCAGATGGATCAGGAACAGTAGAAGAAGGTGAGGATCAGAGAAGACTGCCTTTTTACACAATGTGGAGGATTAACCTCTTAGGTTCAACAGTGAGTATAACAAGCATGTTTTACTGGATATACAGACTGATTTTACTGGTGTAGGTTTAGTAACACTTTAAGGTCCAGCAACTCAAAATATATTGAAGCTAGAGACTGCAAAGCAAAGCAATATTTCAGCCATGACAGTTTTACTTCAAGCCTACATCTATTTTTCAGTGTACATCATTGTAGTACATGTCACTTCTTTATTTACCACGGCTAGTAAAAATAAGCTGCATTTATATTAACTGAGTGCTCTAAGACTAAGTAATTACATACAGTACTTAAAATTCATACCATAGTTGTTGGTCAACAAGCCCAATTAAAGGTGTTATGTTGTCACAATTATGTGGGAATAGCTTGCTGGTGCATGAAAGAGAGATTAACACATTGTTAGTTACTTATCTCACACTGTGCAGACCTGCAGCAGTATTTGCATTTGAAAATGCGGATTTAGCAAGGAGTTCTGATTGGTTTTCAGCATATGTTTTAAGGTGTTGGTTTTAATTCACACATGCCTTTTCTAAAATATCAGCCATGTAACTCAACTGCCTAACTGTCCAAAGAAAAGTCAATTATCTAAGATTTAGATATATTCGTTCTGGCAATGTATTTGGCCAATCTACCATGATAAAAAATACTTGAAAAATATTTAAATTCCTGAATAGATTGCTTTGGAAGGAAAAAGTATACAACATGTTAAAAACGTTCTGTTATCAGAGAATCAGCAAACAAATACAGGTTCAATGGGAAAAAACTAAGTGAGCTTTAATTTGTTTGTGAGGACCATCTAAATCTGCTAGTATATCTAACATTATCCTCTCCCCAGATTGAAAATGCTGTTGTCCAAAGGTGTATTCCATCCAGAGTGGAGACACCCCAAGATGGGAAGACCTAATTTGCAGGTGAAAATAATTGAAAAAAATAAAACCTGAAAAAAGAAAATAATGCAGCCACCACTGCCCAACAAGCTTCCACTCCTGGAGGATACAAATGGAGAAACAGAAAAAGGGCGCACCGATCTAATGCATTATCGTTTAAAATAATTTATTAAATAAACAAAAATAGGTATCATACTCACAATGGACATAATAACACAGGCATGTCAAACTGAACAAGATGTATGATCCAAACAACATCTGAGTCCATATGATGGAACCCTGGATGACCAATTGGCTAACGCGTTTCGAGGACACATCCTCTTCCTCAGAGCCAACACTACAGGAGTCTGCACTTCTCTTTATATAAGTTACTAAATGGTAACAAAAAGGGCTGTATCAGAACCACCCAAAGGCGGAGCCTGACATCACATGACCCGTTAGCATCAAAACAGAAAAAAAAAAAACTTTTTATAATAATATATATATATAATAATTAATTAAATGATGGTTAAAAACTGTATTATAGTTAAATGATGAATGATAGAACTGTATTATAAAAACATAATAAATATGATAAATGTATAAGCACTTACACTTATAGGAAGGTCATAGGTGGTATATGATGAGAAAGAGAAAAAAAAAAAATATATATACATATACTGTATATATATATATATATATATATATATATATATACACATATACATATATATATATATATATATACATACATACATAAAAATAAAAAATATATAATATAAGGGAAGGTGAATTGTAAATAGAGTTTGCCAACATGTGTGAACCACTGCCATGTAGCTGAATATTGATAGACTGTAGGATGAGATGAGATGATGGTGGAATGAGATGTTCATAATGGTATATAACATGTGGGGCTGGAGCGCACGCCAGCATGTCCGACTCACTACCACGTTGCAGGACTCTGACAAACAAACCAAGGTCAGCTGGACGTGGATAAGCTCTCATGTGTCCTGGCTGTCAGATTCAGTAAGTGCAGTCAATGGGCTGCTGGCCCGAGATCACAGGGGCTGAATATCGAGGGAGGTGGGCGGATCCATATGCGGTCCATCTGCACTCCTGGAGGATGTCGGATGATGAAACGCGTAGGGCGGGGCCTTGGAGGTGATGTCACCACGTATGTGTGAGCTACCTTCGTCTGCTTAGACAGGAGCAATACCTGTTATATTGATCTTATATGCCTGTGATGCTAGTGTCGGCTCTGATACTGATCTATGTGAGTGGATTTAATTATGTTTTGCATTCAATAAAGCCTGGATGGTTTTACACTATGTGGATTCCTTTTTTTTCCTTTCTCCATGTCCCTTTCTGCTTATATTAGGAGCAAGTGCTATTTGAAGGAGTTTCTGAGTATATGAGGAGCAAGTGCTATTTGAAAGAGCTTTCTGATTATATGAGGAGCCAAACACCATTTCAAGGATTTTCCGTCAGCTGGTGTGTGTTGCTGCAGATCGTTGCTCCAAGAGCATAAGCGAGTATAGCTGGTTGATATCTTACCAGCATGGAGCTCTGGTGAGTGAATCCAATTCATTTAGTGTTGGATTTTTCATGTTTTTTTCACATTATATGAAAAGCTAAAGAAGATTTATTGGTTCACGTATTAATGAATTAATTTTTTTGACACTTTCTTATATATTTTTTGGTACACGTTTCTTATATTATTAATCTTTTTTTTGATGGACACTTGTTCATATATTTTTTCGCTGATTTTTTTTTCACTGGGTTTTCCACTGATCTTTATGGATTTATTTACTATATTTATTTGTTATATGAATTTTTTCACATCATACTATTGCTTGTGTTCACTCATCTAAATATTATTTAGAGATATATTATTTTTGAAGAGAACTGCTTTTTTTGTGGTTCTGATTGATTACCCTGTTTTACAGGGGTTAGTCAGTAGCTCTTCCTAATATATCTGTCTGATACATGTAGATTTATTTTTATGTGATATTGGTTCCATAGGCGCTTTCCTCAAATTGTTACTCATATCTGGAATCCAGCCATGATCCCAGTATCAAAATCCCGGTGATGGCCTTTCCTGTGTTTTAAAAATGTCTGCGCAAATATCGTGCGGCATAAAAAACTACAACAACCACCACTTTATTCTCCAAGATCATTGCTTTCAGAAAATATGTAATGCTTGGGGTTTTAAGTAATTTTCTAGCAAAAAAAAAAATGCTGACTTTAACATGTATGTAGGAAATGTCAGAACTGGCTCGGTAGGCATGTGGTTAAGGATGGATAAGAAATATATTACAATACATGCATGAGTATATATATTACATTTTGTTTTGGGGTTTAATACCATTTAAACTTCACGTTTACCCTCTTCCAATTCAGAAAAATCCATGCTCTCACATACTACTCCACTTGCTCAGAACTGCTATGTATACGGATTCCAGACTAGTTTCTTCATTCCTAGGCCATTGGATGGCTGCTGCTGATGTAACTCCTCAATATGAGCATTAAATATTCATAATCCTGGCTGGGAGTGTACATTGAACTACACTGCAGGCAGTGTACACAAACGTATAATTGCTAGCACACATGTAGCACCCTCTTAGTCAGCTAGGGGTAGCTAGACTCCAATTGTTAGCAAGGAGGGCTGAGTGGCAGCCTGGGTGTGATAGCTAGCAGGGGTCAAATTGTGGTCAGAGCTGAGAGGCTCTGAACACCAACCCTGTGGAATTTCCCCATCTAGAACTTTGGAGAAAGGTCTAGAAGCATTGGGTGGATCAGAGGGGGCCAGGACAATCTTTAAGAGTAACGGAGCCTGCTCAGCAGGGGTAGAAGGAGGAGGAGGAGAAGAGTAGGAGAGAGTGAAGTTGCAAATGGAGTGAGGCTGGAGAGAGGAGCCTGGGAGGGGGCACAGATGGAGAGGAACTCACCTACAGGCAGTGGAGCCTGGAAGGAGGAAAGCTCAGGCCTTCACCAGCCCCCAGAGCAAGGATCACCTGTGTAGCAGGGAAGAAGTGGCCCAGCTAGAAGGCCTGCTAGCAGCCACCAACCCACCAGCCACACAGGAGAAGGACTGAGTGAGTAGACCTGCACCCCTTGGGCCAGAAAGGGGAAGGAGGCACTCAAGTGGGAAGCTGGATTAACCTGCAACCCAGGACTGTTTCACTATTTATGTAGCAGACTCCGGATCCCCTGCTCAGGGATTCACTCAGAACAGCTGGATATAATCTAGGGTCTGGGGTGGTACCACAGGAGATGCTGGCTAGTTCTCCATAAGAGACTGTTGCGGTGACAACTTGTACATAGTTCAGGAAGGTGTCCTTGGTTTCTCAGTTCCATTGGGCATCCTGTACACGCCTTACCCATACCAAGTTGAAATCCCCCTAATAAAATCTAAAAAACAAGCTCAAGGACTGGTTACTGACTGCTGAATGCAAGTCGGTGTGTAAATACTTGTTACTTAGCAGTGCAGGACTATAGGAAGACCCAAATACTTAGCAACTCCTAAGGGGGTAATGATACACAAAGATAAAAACAAATATTTTTGGCAGAAGAGGCATGTGACGAAAGCATAGGTGGGACAGAAAACACACAGAGGATGATAAACACACAAAGTTTTATTGAAATAGGAGAGACACTCAATCAGGGTAACAAGGGTAGCGTCCAGGTACCCAAAAAGGAGGGAAGAGAGGGAGAAGTCCAAACAGTGATAATCCGACCCTCGGTAGGACGATTCAGGTAGTGATGATCCGAGCACTCAGTGGGGCAGTCCAAGTAGCTACAATAATCCGGGCACACAATAGGGGCAGTTCAGGCAAATATTAATCCAGGTACACAATGAGTCAGTCCAGGCAAGTATTAATCCAGGTACACAATGGGGCAGTTCAGGCAAGTATTAATCCAGGTACACAATGGGGCAGTTCAGGCAAGTATTAATCCAGGTACACAATGGGGCAGTTCAGGCAAGGGAAAGATGGGGATTCAAGAGGGCAGTCCAAGCAGGGGAATATGGGCATTCAAATGGGGCAGTCCAGGCAGGGTGATATGGGCACACGTCTAGGCAGTCCGGGCAAGGGGCACACAATAAGGACAATTCCACACTCTGCCACATGCGGCTTGTAGGGGCACTCACAACAAGTAGTTTCCAGGGACAACCAGTGGACCATGTGCAGGAACACTCACGATTTCAGGGGCGGCAGCAGCCAGTAGACAGGGACCCTCGCGGCACTCAGCTTTCCAGGGACAAACAGCGGTCAGCAGACAGGAACAGCTTTCCAGCGACAAATAGCGGTCAGCAGACACTCAGCGGGGTCTGGGCTGTGGGGTCTGGCCTCAGCTCAGACCTCACACAGCTGTTCTTTTGCAGAGCAGGGGACCAGCAGGTCTTCAGAGGGCTGTGTGTCTTGTCCGCAGCTTCAAGACTACAAGGCAATATGGGACCACAAGTCCCAGCAAAGCACACTTCAATGCATCTCCTAGTTAGGGCTCAGCCAGGAGAGACTCTGACTTCCTCTCTCAAGCTCTCCTATTCATCCAGAGACCGCGTGGCCCTTTCAATTGTCCCCACCCCCCAACTTCCTGCTAAGAACTGGTCTGGTCTCTTACAGCCACAAAAGACCATGCTGTCTTTGCCCCCTACTGAGATCCATCCCATCTCCCCCCCCCCCCCCCCCCCGCGGGCACAGGAACTCCAAATGGTAGACAAAGCAGGCGAGCTGACTGTTTGGCCACAAACAAAACAACACAAAAATAAAAGAATATTTCTGCTGTCCGTCACAAGGCATATTACGTTTCTTCTACCAAGAAACCCTTATAAAATATAATGTTCTAAAATATAAAATAACATAACATCTTTGTATTTTGTTTTTACACTTTAAAGCAGAATCGTAAAACACATATTATTTAAGTCACCTTATCAGCATATCAAGGGCAAAAGCAACATTATTTTGATGTGAAATGCAAATTGCAACTGCGCACCACATTGCATGCTTTCAATGTGAGTGCCTGCTTCAGCAGATTAAGTTGAGGGATCATGTTCACCGGGTATGCGGATAACTGCATACTCATGTATGTTTTGTTGTGAATATGCAACAAAATGTACCAATTATCTGCAAAGTGATTACTCCTTGCTAGTTTAGTAAATCAGACCCTATTATGTGTTTACAGGCTTTGCTGATGACAATTCTGTCACCTTCCTGATAAATGATGTTCCTTTTTTTTTTACATCAGATATTCCATTCATCTATACTGGTAAGGCTAAGTTAACTAGAGATAGCTTATTGCTTCTGATTATGGGCTTCTAGGCAATAATAGAGAGATAAGCCATTATGCACTGAAGAGTGGCTAAGCAAGTTGGGTGAAAGAAAGCTTCCCTATATATGGCTACTTGTCTGCAGTACTAAAATGATATATTATTGCAACAGTTGTTTGTGCAAGCAGCTTCATATATTGTTTAAATGGGGCTTTTATCCACTACATTTACAAATGAGAATGATGCTGTTTTCTTTAGGCCTCCAAAGCTACTGCCATTTAAATAATTTAGTTAAAGAGTAACTCCACTTTTGTTGAAATAAAACCAATCCCCTCCGGGTCATCTATGTACATTGCAAAGATTTTAACAGACTCTGTTCCGTTCTTAAGAAAAAGCTGTTCCACTATGTCCCTGGAATACTGATTCCTTAATGGGAGTGTCTGTGTCCAATATGGTCAGCTGATGCACTTTCAGTGTTCTAATGAGAAAGATTGCAGTGTTTGCATCCCTTTAGAAGTAATTAGCCCTTTGGGGAGTATCTCACCAAAAATATAATTCCTATTGAAGAAGATGCCTAAAATGTTACTGGTATCTTATCTTTTCAAATCTTTTTTATTTAAGTTTTTTTATAAAGAATACAAATGCAAGGTTCAGGACATACTATATAGTATATACATACACCTCTTGATCAACACCGCAACTCAATTACAGTCTTAAAGTTGCTATGGCAGACATAAAATAACCTTTGACCATATGCAAAATAAACATCAACTATGGCATACTGTACTTGCATACCAGATATTTACTAGTATTTGTCATAGTAAGCCCAGATGTATGGGCCCACCTGAACCAGACCTTATGAAAATCTACATATAACAAAGAGGTAAGAAAGAAGAGAAGAAATTAGAAAATGGAGCAACCTTAAAGGGGGAAATAAACAGAGCACACACATTGTTAGTGATGACCACCTCACAATCAAGTCAATCCAGCAGTATTGTTTAACAGGAATATCTCAGACCAATGGGACCATTTCGCTTCAAATTTCACCACTGATTGGTGAGTAAATGCCAAAGCCCTCTCACATACATAATGTGTCTGTACTCTATGAGTCACTTCTAAAATGGAAGGGATGTTTGGTGATCTCCATTTAGTGGTAATAGTCTAGCAGCTATCAGGATATGACCTATTATAGTTCTATGCTTACTTGGGAAGAGGTTCAAAGTAATGTTAAGTAAGGCTAAACCCGATGTTGGAGTAGACATTGTATCCGACACCCTTGAGATAAGAGCAAAGATTTCTTGCCAAAACATCTGTAGGCAAGGGCACTTTCACATGATATAGAGAATGTTCCCTTCACCACCACAATTTCTCCAACATAGTGGGGATACGTTAGAGTACATTTTAGATAGTTTGTACGGGGTTAGGTAGCTTCAATGTAATTGTTTCAGGGAGCAATCCCAATGATTAGTACAACTAGTGATACTCAAAATGCTACTCATGGCATGTTCCCATTCATCACGTGTGAAGGAGCTTTGTAAGTCCCTTTCCTATTTTCCCACACAACTTGGCAAAGCTAGGTCATTATCATAATGTAGAAATTTATAGAACCAGGACATTCCATGTTTCAATCTAATGGGATTATTAATAGTTTGCCATAACTTAGAGTTTATATCCAGCCAGGTCTTTGGGCTGGTCCCAATATATCCTTTATTCTGCAGGAAAGGGTGTAGTCCTTTACTCGGGACAGAATTTCCTATATTGGTGAAAGTATTGAAACCAAGGTCCCTTAAAGGTTTAATATTGAGGTTTGGAATAAAGTGTTCATATGCAGAGGGTGGGGTATTAATTTGAAGTTTGGGGAATAAATTAGATACCGTATTTAGACCTATTATCCAGGCTTCCAAGGTTGAAGTGATGGATGGAAGGAAGGTAGTTAATAGCTTAGGGCTGACCGATCTAGCTAGAAGAGGCTCCCGTAGATCTTTGTTGGGGACTACATTCTGTTCTATTTGTGCCCATAGTTTGTTTGAAGGGGCAAACCAAGCTGGGAGTTGGTCTAGAATAGATGCATAATGATACATGGATAATACTGGAAGACCTATTCCTCCTTTGGACTTATGTCTGGTAAGGGACACAAACGGAACATGTGGTTTCTTCCCCCTCCAAACAAACCTCTTTATAGCCACCTCTAGTTTATGAAAATAAGACCTAGGAATGAGGATCGGGATTGTTCTAAAGTAATATAATATTTTAGGGAATATCAGCATCTTGACTGCCGATATTCTACCTATCCATGAAGTTTCAAATTTATCAATTCTCTGCAACTCCAAAATAGTGGACTGATATAATGGTTCAAAATTGTTTTTAAAGGTATGTGAGGATAGAGCTGAAATGCAGATACCAAGATAGTCCAATTTCTTGTTGGTCCAATGGTAGGGGAATGAATCCTTAAGAAAGCTCAGAGGACCTTTCCATATGGCGATTGGGAGGGCACAAGATTTGGTGATATTAAGTTTGTAGTAGGATACATCGCTAAAGGACTGCAGGGAGGTTGAAATCTCTGTGAGGGAAGTCAATGGATCAGTGACAGTTAGAATTACATCGTCCGCGAACAGACCAATTTTGTGAGAAGTGGACGCTACTTTGATATCCGAGATCCGTGGATTGTTTCTAATCTCAGTCGCTAAGGGTTCCATCACCAACGAGAAGATGATGGGGGATAGAGGGCAACCCTGTCGAGTGCCATTAGTGATATTGAAGGGAGCGGACAGGGCATTGGATGTGAAGACTTGAGCTGAGGGAACTGAATATAACGCCATGATGGCGGATTTTATAAAGCCATTAATACCAAATTTAGATAGAGTTGCATCTAGATATTGCCAATGGGCTCTATCAATTGCCTTTTTGGCATCTAGTGTCAAGAAAATCGCCTGAAGCCCCCTTGACTCTACCAATTGCATCAGATTGATAATCCTACGAGTCCCATCTGCAGCCTGTCAGCCTTTAATAAAACCCTAAAAACAAAAACAGCATGTGCATATATATCAATTTTCAGAAACATGCAATAACCCTCTTAGTTGTGTTCCACTAAAAATCCACCCATGTAGCAAAAACATCCCAATATACTACACAAAAAATCCTCATAAAAAAATCACCCATGCATCAAAAAACATCCCAGTGTAATAAACAAAAGTCCTCTTTCCCATAAATCAGCTTCAATAAAATGGATTAATTCCAGGTTTCCAAGTTCCTTATAGCAACACTGCTGCTCTATTATGTGCTCACCTATATTCACAGCCTATCAGGCTAATAAACGCAGTTTATCCCACCCATGCATCAAAAATCATCACAGTATAATAAACATAAGTCCTCTTTCCCATAAATCAGCTTCAATCAAATGGATTAATTCCTGGTTTCCAAGTTCCTTATAGTAACACTGCTGCCCTATTATGCGCTCACCTCAATTCATAGCCTGTCAGGCTAATAAACGCAGTTTATCCCACATGAGGATGAAGGATCCCTTGGATGACCACCACCTTCTTTGGATCTCTCCACACTTCAGTGTTCCTGATTAACCACCTGGACACTTAATCCTCTTCTATGGACATGCAGATAAATGGATATAGTATGTCTCTTCCACCCCTCCTTGGGAATGAACCTCCTGAAGATTACTCCAGCAATCTCCACATGTATGGTAATAAAGGGAAACAAAGAATAGTGCTTTATCCTTTTAAAACACTTTATTGCAAAACTAAGTTTGCCACACTCACATTGTAACAGATAAAAACAAGCCCATCAGTAAAAATAGCCATCAGTGTGTATCACACTCTCTCTCAGTACTCGCCGTATCACAGCAAAGCCGATCGAACGCGGTGACGTCAGAGCCCCTCCCCTACGCGTTACGCCTCTGGTCACATGGCTTCATCAGGGGGCATTGATTCCCCCTGATTTCCCCTGATGAAGCCGATTTTCGTCCCGTCTACGGCCAGCAAATATAATAGCGTGCCCCTGCAGAGAGCTCCACTATTATATTTGACATTTAAAAGTATAACAAAGTTGCAACATTGTATCTGTTTGTATCCATTTTGGATACCGATGTTTCTATTCGGATACAAATAGATACAATGTTCCAACTGCTATACTTTTCAATGTCAAATATAATAGCGGAGCTCTCTGCAGGGGCACCGCTATTATATCTGACATTTAAAAGTATATTTGTATCCAAATAGAAACATCTGTATCCAAAATGGATACAAATAGATACAGATGTTGTTCTTCTTTTTCTATGTCTTCATCTTCTTCTTTTTCTTCTTTTCTTGCAGGTCACGGCTCATGCGCATTTTTTTAATCAGTAAAAAGATCGTCCGATTTGCCCATCATTGCAGTGAAAATTGGCCGATGGACAAAATCTGCCTTATTTTCCCAACATGACCGATTAAAAAAAATGTGTCAAAATCACAAAAAACGGCCAACCAATTCACCCACTAACGATCCGAAAATCGGCCGATTATTCTTTCGGATGAATTTTCGGCCGATTTTTGACCCATCTATGGCCTGCTTAAATAACTATTAGCTAAACAATCAAAACAGAAAACAGAATAGACAAAAAGTCAGGCCCATTCAAATCACCCATAAACAATGATGTCTTATTAAGAACTGGTGGTGAGAGCCATGCAAAGCTTTAGACTTAACAAGACCATTTAAAGCTGACCTCAAAACTTACAGTCTAAGGCCCAATGCTCAACCTGCATCTCAAGGCCCTTTGGTATATGATGTGCAGTCCTCGGACCTCAGGAGCCTGTAGCAGGAACATTGATTTGGATAATAGCATTAATCTCTACTAGCCTCATGTAACATGTTTTAAGTCTTCTGCAGCATATCCCCAGCCAGAAATGTAGCATGCTCCCAGTCTCTGACCTTCATTACCACTATTGTTATTATTATACAGGATTTATTTAGCGCCAACAGTTTGCGCAGCTCTTTACAATATAAGAGAGACAGTACAAGTACAATACATTTCAGTACAGAAGGAATAGGAGGGCCCTGCTCGTGGAGCTTACAATCTAAAGGAAGGGGAGGTGATACAAAAGGTGATAGCTGCGGGGGATGATCTGGCGGAGGTGATTCAAGTACAGTTCTTAGGTGGAGGTGGGGTAGGCTTCCCTGAAGAAGTGAGTTTTCAAAGATCGCCTAAAGGCAGACAAGGTGGGGGCGGACTGGCCATGCTGTGGTAGGGAGTTCCAGAGGATGGGAGAGGCTCTGGAGAAGTCCTGGAGGCGAGCGTGGGAGGAGGTGATGAGGGAGCTAGAGAGGAGGATATTATGGGAGGAGCAGAGTGGGCGATTTGGGCAGTATCTGTGGATGAGGTTGGTGATGTAGCTAGGGGCAGTGTTGTGGATGGCTTTGTAAGCTGTGGTTAGTATTTTGAAATTTATATGTTGGGTTAGTGGAAGCCAGTGGAGGGATTGGCAGAGAGGGGCAGCAGTCGCTGATCGGCTGGTAAGGTGTATGAGTCTAGCAGCAGCATTCATAATAGACTGAAGGAGGGATAGCCTGCGTAACGGTAGACCAGTGAGGAGGGAGTTGTAGTAATCGAGGCGGGATATAACCAAGGCGTGGATACGTTGTTTTGTGGTGTCATTGGTCAGGAAGGGGCAGATTTTGGAAATGTTTAGGTTTGCAGTTTCTGACATGCCTCTCAGCCATTACATTAAATTGAACATTATGTGTGACCCTTTGATGATGTCAGGGGCCACATTTAAGGCCTCCTTTAATTCATAAGTTAACAACCACTGACCTAAATCAAAGACCAGGCTACCTGAATAATAGTTCAATTGATAGTTTAGATTAGATTAGATACTTTTGATAAATTTAATGTAGATTGTGCATAAATTGTACAATCAGATTGGGTATGGTCAGGTTTAGATACATTCTTTTAATTGGCTGACAGGTAAATGCAGGGCATATATAAGTGGTACTTCCTTTCTATTCTCCATAGAAAAGGAGTAAGAGAGGAGATAAGGAATACAAACATTTTACTGTAAAGCTATCCCATGCACCAAATCTTTTCTACCACTAGGAGTCTCCAGGCTTCTGTGAAGAATGACAGACAGCATCATACAACCCACTTCCTCTAAGGCTGTCATGGACCTAACCCCCCTTCCCCCACACACTCACATCCACATCATCACATTACCATGAGCTCAGATTAAAACTGCCACAAGCAGTGCTTTATTCATACTGTAAGTGGTCATTAAAACATGAGTTCATCCAAAAATCAGGTTTGGTAATGGGTTAGTTTGATTTTGATCTGTTATCTAACCATGTAGAGAATGAAGATCATGAAAATGATGGCTAAGATATATGCAACGTAAAGGGTAAAAAGTCTACTTTGACTAATAATAATAACAAATATCTCCATTCTAAACATTCAGATTTTTTTGCGTAATCTGTTTTTCTTGTGGCTTTTTAAAGATATCTTTATTAAGTTCTGGTAATTCTTTTGTAACTTGAAACCCAGTCAAATGTTGTCTTAACCCTGTGGCTTGACTTTTCTCCTCTGAATGGCCAAAAATTTCCATATAAATAACTGGCTATTGTCCAGTCTTTTTTTTTTCAAAAACAAAATGTGACATTAGAGAGAGATACAGATATTCAAGTCATAGTGCAGGATAACTTATTAAATGCTAGAAACACAGATAAATATCTAAGATTTTTCCATGAGGGCTTTTTTTTCCATTTCCTACTCCCTTCCCTGTAGAAATGTACATTTTTTAGAACTCAACTGAAGTTGCAGAAATAGATATGCAGTCAGCTAGACATTTTACTAACAAACACCATTTTCATAGTTTTACCTCAACTTTCCTGTTACAGAGTTAGGGACAAGACACAAGAAAAATATGTCTCTCCACAGTGTGGTCTATTTTTTTATTTTTGTCTTGGTACTTTTACTCCTTGGCAGAGCCCGAGTTGTGAATTACAAAAGTCAGCGTTACAAATATCCAATAAATTAAATAACAAGATTTGCTCTCCATAGATCTCAATAAGATTTGCCACAAAGTTTGAGCAAAATTTGTGAAACAGTTCATAAACTAAACCCCTGCAGAATCACTCGTGCCTATACAGTTTGTCTAAATATCACTGTACAGGGGGTGCATGCGCGGCCGGCGCTGAAGATGGACGCTCAGTGAGGTGAGCTCCGTCCATCCGCCAGCTTGTTAGCGGTTCACTCCGACCCCAGGGAATATAAACCCCACAGAGAGCCACATAAAGGTCACAGATCCCGAACAGGGTATGACCCGCAGCCGCAAAACTCCGGGGCACCCAGAGAAGATGACAAGTTTCTTCCCTGCACTCAGCCCCTGCAGCCAAGATGGCGCCGGCTGCATACAAAACGGCCTCTCCTCACATGAAGGGGAGAACGCAGCACACCAGGCAGAATACCATCCAGACCCGAGGCTGAAGGGATCATTATACCCTGGAGATCCGGGTGAGTCCTCTCCCCCCGTCTCCTACAACCAGTTGCCCTGCAAAATCCAGGCCCAGACTGGACACAGAATCACACTCTGACAGACAACCTTCTCTCTCAGCTACAATTCCTACAGCTAATGCTCCATCTTTGATTGAATCCTATCCTGCTTCTGACCAACCTATCACAGAGATTTCTATGAAAAATATGCTTCTTTCTCTACGACAAACATTACATAATGACCTGACTGCATCATTATCTCAAATCTCAAATACAGTTCAAAAACAAGAACATCGTATCCGCCATATCGAGAACAAGCTAGGAGAAATGTGTACTGCACATAATGACCTCATAGATGCACATACAGACCATAAAGCCGACATCAAACAAATCAATCTCAAATTGGCAGATTTAGAAGATCGCTCCAGGCGAAACAACATCAAATTCCGTGGCATCCCTGAATCCATCACTATAGACACCATAGTCCCATATATTCAACAATATATGAAGACCCTCATCCCTACCCTCACAGATGTAGAACTTGCTATAGACCGCGCACATAGAATCCCTAAACCGTCATTTCTATCAGCGGCGGTCCCCAGGGATACATTGGCGCGTATACACTTTTACCACGTGAAAGAAAAAATAATGATTGCTGCAAAGAATTCTACCTCAATTCCTACAGCCCAAGCAAACATCAAATTGTTCGCAGACCTATCCAAAGCTACACTTTCCAACCGTAAGAAGCTTGTCACCATAACAAAAGCACTATGGAACCATGGAATCGGATACCAATGGGGCTTCCCCACGAAACTAACCGTCAAACACCAAGACAGATTTTACATAATCAAATCTCTAAAAGCAGGCATCAAACTACTGAAAACATGGAACATCATTCCAGTAGACTCCCACCAACTAGCCTCCAACCGTCCGCAACAGATGGACGCAGAATGGTCATAACCTCATGCACATATATAATATCTCTACGCCCAACACCCTGGGCCTCACTTCCTAACGCATTAAGCTGGCAATTGGCCCCTGATCGAATATGCTGAACTTCCAAGTTATTTTCAGGCATGAGCTCTCTAATGAGTCATGCTTACTCGTGTCTCCACATTATACAGTAGCAGACATTGCTACACATGTTACTTGTGTTTTTTGCAAGTCTTTTTTATCCCTGTTCATATCCCACTTTACCAGTCAACAGTCGCAAGAATCACCCCTCTCAACAATCCCCTCTACACAATGGAATGCTCCTACCACAACCATGACCAATCCAAGCCCACCTAGCTGCATACTTGGCGGTCCACCACCTCCGTCATGCGGAAAATCACTCCTCTCCACAATACCTGAAACACCATTGCTAATCCAAACCACCTACAATCAACAAACTGATTACTATACTCTTGACCACAAACAACATTCGTCAATACCCCGAATATGGCGACTGAACGCAACTCTATTGAAAAACCGAGACTACAAGCAACAAATACAAGATGCACACAATACATTTTTTTAAATTAACGATACACCTGATATATCCATACCCATTCTATGGTCTACTTCTAAAGCATACATGAGAGGTATTTTGATACAACTAAACGCCCGCATTACCATAAATAGAACCCAACAAATAGATGAACTCCTCGCCTCAATCAAAACAAATGAAGAAAAAAACAAAAAATCCCCAGATCCTTCAATCTCTTCCTCTCTTACATTAGATAGAAACAAATTAAGATCCCTCCTACTTTACAAATATGATCTGAATCTCCAAAAAATGTAGGCAAAATTCTACTCACTAGGTAATAAAGCCAGTTCATTATTATCCAAAACAATAAAACAAAAACGCCTGAAATCCAAAATAGCTTCAATTAAACACCCATCCACGAATACCCTAAACACAAATCCGCAAGATATAGCTAACGCCTTTGCAAAATATTACCAAAACCTATATAATCTCAAAAATGATCCAGACACTACTCAACCAACAATCGCATCCATATAACAATTTCTGCACACGACCAACCTCCCTCAACTTTCCCCAGCCCAACTCGACGTCATCGCTCTCCCAATTTCCCCCAAGGAAATAGAAACAACCATTAAAACACTCCCACTCAACAAATCTCCAGGAAATGATGGATACACTAATGAATATTATAAACAATTCTCCACAGACCTATCACTATACCTGACCAGGCTCTTCAACCATGCTGCCATCACAAGCTCATTCCCCAAAGACATGCTACAATCCATCATAACGACTATACCAAAACCTGGAAAGAACCCACAACTTGTCCAAAACTACAGGGCAATCTCGTTACTTAATACGACATAAAATTATATGCAAAAATCATATCCCGAAGAATTCTCCCATACCTCCCCACCCTAATTCGCTTAGACCAAGTAGGTTTCAAGCACCCGACGCTACCAGAAGAATTATTTCCCTCCTGCACAACTTAGAAAACACCAAAGGCCCCTCCTTACTCTTATCTTTAGATACAGAGAAAGCATTCGACCGGATACACTGGCAATTTATGCAACTTACTCTTCAAAAATTCGGTATCACAGGTTGGATGTTGAATGCCATCATATCACTATATTCACATCCCTCTGCCAGAGTGCTGACAGATGGTACATTATCTGACCCCTTTGACATCACTAACGGCACCAGACAAGGCTGTCCACTCTCCCCGATAATATTTGCACTCCTTATTGAACCCCTAGCATCCAAACTCCGAGAGGACTGGTCATTTACAGGGATCAAACACCTCAAGGTGGAACACAAAATTAGCCTATTTGCAGATAATATTATATTAATGGTGACCAACCCAAAATCGTCCCTTAAAAGGATTCGCACACACCTCTTTACCTACTCAACAGTCTCATATTACAAGCCTAATGAAGCCAAATCTTCCATACTGAACCTTCGCATCTCACCCCAACTCCAAACTCTACTAGCCAAACAATTCCCATTCTCATGGGAAACGAATAGCATTCCATATTTAGGAATCAGACTCACACCAACGAAGGACCAACTATACACCTCAAACCATAAAACATTACTTGAAACTATTCCCCGAGAACTTACCACACTCTGCACCTCAGAACTCTCCAAACTAGGTCGAGTGGCAACCCTGAAAATGTACATCCTACCCAAAATCTTATACATATTCCGTACACTCCCTATACCAATCCCTAACTCATTCTTTTCTAGCCTACAAACAATTCTCACAAAGTTCCTATTGAACTCTGAAAAACCCAGATGCACCACCAATCTCTTAATGCTCCCTACAGGGAGGAGCAGGACTCCCACACCTCAAGTCTTACTACACTGCTACTCTTCTAGACCAAATATACTCTTAATGGAACCCATCAAAGGAAAAAATTTGGTCCACAATGGAAAACCTTCCTTTTCACCCGCTTAAACCCCAAAATATAGTCCTAACTCCGTCAACCAACCGAATAGAATACCAAACAAAACACCCCTGCATACAAGCTTCCTTACAAGCCTGGTGTGACCTCCTATCTACTAAATTCAAGGACATCAAACATATCCCTACTCCAACTGATATATTACACCTCCTTTACCCTCTTTAGAACTATCTCAATGGGTAAAACAAGGTATAACTAATATAACAGACCTTTACACTAACCAATCTATATGCCCCTTCCAAATTCTCCAAACAAAATATAATCTTCCTGCTACTGAACACTTCACATAATTAAGAATTGCTCATTGTCTACAAACAACAATCTCACCCCACACCACTAAGATTCCAATTACAGCCTACCTCTTCTTCACTAAACCTCAATACCCAGATAAGGGTATCTACACCTTATACACATACCTCACAAACTTACAATTCACATTACAAACAACTTCCCTAACCAACTGGGAAAAAATCCTATCAGAACGAATAACTTTACAATGTTGGGAAAACACCTTCAACATTACCTATAAAGCTACCCGATGCAGCTCCCACTTGGAGTCATATCTAAAAATACTCCACCAATGGTACCTGACCCCGGTCAAACTTTCCCTCTACTACCCAAAACAGTCTCCTACATGCTGGAGACAATGCGGTGAGACAGGCTCACCACTACATATACTTTGGCCATGTAAATCACCTAGATCCTTCTGGAATACTATCTTCCAATTAATATCTGACATAACCAAAATTTCGATAATCCTGAATCCCTCATTGGCACTCCTACATATTGGGATAGAGAAATTCCCTCTTCACTCCCGAACAATCATTACCCACACACTTTTCGCTGCCAAAATAAACATCACCAGATTATGGAACACAAATAATATCCCCTCACTTACTTCACTAATCACAGACCTCAACACCCAATGTGAAATGGAGAAAAAATCTGCAATCAACGCTTCCTCTAAACATAAATTCAATCAGCAATGGGCCCGATGATTACAACACCCAAAATGCTTTGTACAACCCTGATGACGTTAAAGCATAAAAAGTTACCTCCTAAACCGAGACTGGTATATCCTCATTCACCCAGTTATATCTTCCCTCCCCTACCTCCCTCATCTCCCCTACCAATATCTCCCTAACATCCCAGGCTCTTCACCAAGGTTCATCATACACATATGAATACCTCTGATGATATTGCTAAATAAGACCAATACCACCATCGCCCATTGAGTGGAGTAAGAACAAAAATGCTCAACTATATTACATTGTATTGCAATATTGTATGAATGAACCGTATATCATTTCCTTGTTTGTCTCTGATAAAATTCAATAAAAATATTGAAACAGAAATATCACTGTACAGACTGTTAGCATAAGAAAAGACCCAGAACTCTGGGTAATTCCAAACATCCGCTCAGACACATCTCCTCCTATTCTTTGAAATTCGAGTCTGGGGAAACTAGCTTGTGATTAAGTGTGTGGCTGTTACTCTGCTATGCTACTACAGAGCACGTAGACAGAGCTAAGTTTTCAATAAAAACATATCCTAAAGTATTTCCAAACAAAAAAAAAATCAGTCACAAATCCTAACATGCCTGGATATAGGATTAGGGTAGAATTAGACATGATCTAAATCTCCCTTGCCTTTGAAGGCTGATCCACGTTCGGATCACACTCCAAAGACTACTGACAGGAGGTGAGGAAGTGATGTGATGCTTTTTCACCATTTGCTTTAATACCATTTTCTCTGACAAGTGCACCATGCACGTGGTTGTGAGGTGTTGCAGTGCTTCCCCATTTACTTGAATGTGTAGCATTCGGTGGGCTTACCACCTGCTGAACGATACATGTTGGGTGAATTTTGTCACAGGTGCAAAGCATCATGGCCATGGAATTTAAACATCCCATCTATTGCAGCTTAAGGCAGGGTGCAGCTCAACTGCACATTTTTGCCACCCCCCCACTGCAAGTCTGAACAAAGCCTTACAAGGAAATATAAAGGGGCAAGACATCAAATGGGCTTTAAATGTAACACATGCAAAGTGATTGTAAACTTAATCTTTTTAAAAAGTCATACTTACCTGCTATTTGCAATGGTTTTGCACAGAACAGCCCTGATCCTCCTCTTCTGGGGTCCACCTCCGGTGCTCCTGGCTACTCCCCAATGCTGAGTGTTCCTTATCCCATAGGAAAAACAAACATTAACTCATTGATCAGCTTTTGGGCAGGTGGTGGGGAAGAGGGGATTTTAATAGTTTAGTGGAGTGCTTCACAACCTTATTAAGACCCAATCATTTCTTCCAAAACATTCATTATCCCAGTAGCAAAAAAAGTTAATACACAATGAACGCATGGGAATACAATTATGTATTGAAATGCTAGAAGGCTCTGGATAGGGCTGGGTGTCATGGTGGGGGGGATGATGGTTCTGGAGGGAGTTAAAGGATTATGCAAAAGACTTGGTGGCCCTGTAGGTGAGGTTTCTGGAGAAGTCTGGGGGTAACTGTGGAGGATGGGGTCTCTCTAGGAGACTGGGGGCTTTGCAGGGCACTGTGGGAAACTGCGGGGGTTGAGGGACACTGTTGTAGGTTGAAGGCTCTATAGTTGGGCTGGATACCCTGCAGCAAGCTACAGGGCCTTGCATGGTGGTAGGGTGCTTGGTGGTACTGTGGGAGGTTGAAGGGCACTGTGGGTGCTGACAGCTCTCAAGGACTCTGGGAGCACTGTGAGAGATTGAGGGGCACTGCAGGCTTCTGTGAGAGGGGATATGCAGCTGTCTGGAGGCACGGAAGGAAAAAGGAGTTGGCCTGGCAGTGGGCCATGACCCAGTGATTGTGCACCACTGATTTAATGAATCCCTGGAGTTAAGCTTTAAAGGAAAATTCTGCCATTTGTTGTTTTTAAATAGTATAATGTACAAACGACTGTATTGCTGGACATAAAAACTGTGAGGAATATGCATTAAATTTATAATAGGGATCAATTTGCATAACTGTTTTTAACCTTTCAACTGGCCATCCCCAAATGGTGTGAACTGGGACCTTAGGGCCATCTGCCCAATATTGGATGCTCTCATTGCCAATGCTGTTGAGATTTAGCATTGCTGATAGATTTTCTATACTCTTTAAATTCCAGATAAAATATGAATACTTTAGATTCCTTCAATTTATAGTGAACATAACCTTTATGGAGCATGCATAACAGACACAACAAGAGATTTTTAATACAGGGAGCAGCTGCAGATCAAATGTTTTTTTCTTTTTTTTCATTCCTATTGTACAGATAATAGCAGCCGTACTTGTGTTTTGAACGAAAAAAAAAAAGAGAAAAAATAGTCATTTGACATAGGCGCATTCTCTCTCTAATCTAACTACATGAGGTCTTTTGTAATGATAAAGTGTGATTTTTCCATTTACAAAATGTGGCCTTGGTAAAAAAGCAGAAATGTGTTTTTCTAATTCAGAAAAAAAGGCAGGCTGAGGTCTTTTCCCTAAAGGCAGGATGTAGTGGAG
The DNA here is from genome assembly GCF_062004578.1 of Staurois parvus. Lineage (NCBI taxonomy): Eukaryota > Metazoa > Chordata > Amphibia > Anura > Ranidae > Staurois > Staurois parvus. Next base: position 1,220,242 of record NW_028318993.1, on the reverse strand, counting down.
GTAATAATTGTCAGGTCTGAGCGAAAGAAAAAAAAATCCTTGTGGCTTTTTAATATGACTATGAATAGTGTGACTCTTGAGCTAGATGAGATAAAGGCTGGAACAAAAAAGAATCTTGAATTACACCAGCAGAAGCCTAATAGCAGCAATTACCAGAGCCTAGTATTCCAGAGTTCCACACCCATCATTGCCGGGAGGTAAAAGATGTTAGGCAGAGAGTGAAAGCCTTGTCTGAAAAAGCAAACATGAGGGTATTCACTTGCAAAAAACTTACATGAGCCATCCACATCCTTCTTTGTGGCCTTTCAAATACAGCTATGGAGTTGTCTTGGTGACAACAGCACAGAAAAAAGGTCAATGTGCCCCTTAAATTATATGGGGTACATTACTGATCTTCAAGTAAACTGCCTTGTTAGGAATTGTGGAAATTGCATTAGCAGCTGTCCATCTCTGCCAATTATGAGACATACATATGCATGACTGTTAATATTTCAAGTCTTTTCATGTAGATCTGTAAAGATTTTTGTTAATTAACTGATGTATTCTAAAGCAATAGTAATAGTTTGTTAAAAAAAGAGGATGATGAGGGTTTTAAATGGGATTTTTCAGGTTTCAGAATCTGATTTAATCATGGAAAGTTCAGGGGTTAAGTCAGGATATTATGGCTGTAAGGCCCACTTCCTATAAATGGTTGTATCAAAAACCCTTTTTTATAAGATATTATTTGACCAGTTGAACATTTATCATTATTTATTTAAAAAAGCATGTTGATGTCTATAGAAATGAGACTGGAGGTCGTCAGCAAATCCAACTAACATATATTCGTTCTTTAGTGTCTAAACATGACATAGCAGATAGCCGCATTTAAAGGATAAGTTCACCTTTGGGAACATGTTACATGTTCCACCCATTGTTTGGAGCATGTTACACATTACACCCCAAGTATGGGTGTAACATGGTCCCAAAGGTGAACTTATCATTGAACGATCAACTCCAGGCAAACATCTAAATACACAGAAAAAGTACATATAAGGGAGCTGTTTTACCTATATAAGCATTTATATTTCTGTCCATTCACCTGAGAATTACCCAGTTCTGCCACATAGCGCAGTCCTGATTTGCAGGGCAAGAGACCTGATTTTATTGTGCCACAGTTGCACAGTATCTACAGGTCATGTCCCTCCCTCAGTTTGTGAGTAGACAGTGAAAGAAAAAACAAAAGACGCATTTGTCTGTCACTCTGCTTTTTCCTTCTATAAGCATACTCATTATTATGTGAGCATTTTGGCACAAATGACTGGCTCCTTGAGCTGCTTCTTCCTCTCCCAGTCTTAGTTCTTCTGTACAGAAGCTGATACAAAATCTATGAACAAAAAATAATTTGCGCTAGTGAGTAAAACAAAATAAATACCCCAAATAAACAAATGTGAATCTAAACATAAATAAATACAACAAAAATAAATAAAAAATAAAAATATAAAAGCAATGATCATTGCTTCTTTCATTTTGGTTGATTTGGAGTTGGCTTCTGCTGAACATCACCCCCTGGAGATCGATCTACTAGTGGCTTATCATCCTGCTGATCATTGCTCTTAGGGCTCGTTCACACTTGGCTGTTTTACCAACGCTTGCCAAACGCCCCTATAGCGTTTGGCAAGCGTTGGTCTGGCGTTTGCGGAGCGTTTTTTAATGCTCGGCAAACGCTCCGCAAACGTCGCATGCGCAGTTTAGCAGCGGTTGCTAGGCATTTGCTGAGTGTTAAAAACGCCCCACAAACGCCTATAATGCAGTTTGAATGGTGTTACCGCTCCGCAAATGCCCCGCAACCGCACTGCAAACGCAGGCCGGGCGTTTGTGGAGCGGCACCATAGACTAGAATAGGAGGCTTCAACACCTCCTGACTCGACCAGAGGCGTACGTTTTGCCACGACGCAAGGTAACATGACGCAAACGCTCACGTTAGAACAGCACCATGTGCTGTAATGTGCAGAATTGGCAGAGGCATTTGGGAAGCGGTAAAAACACTTCCCAAACGCCTCTCTGCTGCCTGCACACAATGCTAGTGTGAACGTAGCCTTAGAGCAATTAGCGCCTTATGCTGATTTATCATTTAGCTCTGGTGAGTTTATTTAGTTTTTCTGGTGGTGGACTGTCAGAATTTTCTTCATCTTTTGGACTTTAAAGATTTTTACACATTATCCTTGGACATTTTTTTGAGACACTTATTCATATTTATTTTTAATTTATTTTTGCTGTATTTATTTATGTTTAGATTCACATTTTTTTTATTTGGGGTATTTATTTTGTTATACTCACTAGAGCAAATTATTTTTTGTTCTTTGTTACACACTATACCAATTAGGGTGGAGTTTGCAGCTGGTAGATTAGATAATATTCCATTAATACCCTTTCCTTGGGCGCCAATATATTCACCTTTTATTGATACAAAACCCAAGGGTGACCATACAGTGTGGATAAAGGAATATCTGGCTATTGTATTCTGACAGCTGCAAATGGTGGCTGCATCTGACTGCATGCAGCCGCTGCTCGACTAACAGTTTTTGGTCTTGCCCCTTCAAATTCAGATCATAGGATGTCGGCTGGGATGTCACTGACAGGGTCCACCCATTGCTGGAATTCCAGTCAGTTCATCAACTGTCTTTGTGTATGGCTAGCTTTTCCTTATGCTGCCAGATGATTTCAGCAAGAACCAAAACATGAGTGTTGCTTATTGGTAGATTTTTGGCCAGGCTTCCAGAGGGGCCCAAATGGCCTACAGGTATGAATATAAAATGAATAAACATTTTACAAAGCTCATGTAAGGTACCTGTACATAGAGCCCGAGATGCTGAGGGTGGCCTCTTGCACAGTTCCTGTCCGAGCACCCCTGGAAGATGAGACTGGGTCTGCAGGGCTTATGGAAAGGCACAAGGGCCAGGGTGCAGACACTTTGGGCTGGAATTTAAGAGCTGGTAGTACGCAGTGTGGTAGATTTACTAAAACTGGAACACTCAGAATCTGGTGCAGCTGTGCTTAGTAGCCAATCACCTTCTAACTTCAGCTTGTTTGGTTAAGCTTTGGCAATAAAACCTGGAAGCTGACTGGTTTCTATGCAGAGTTGCACCAAATGTTACACCTTCCAGGTTTAGCAAATAACCCCCACTGGATTGCCGAGTTCAGTTTAAAACCATTCTCAAGCTTGGCCTAGTAGTAGCCGAGTGGGAAGGCAGCAAATTGTAGGCAGGATTAAAGTCAGAAATGGGCAAAGGTCGGCAACAACAATTTATGAACTTGATGGCAGAAGCATGGTCAGTAGTCCAGGCCAAAGCCAGTAACAGAGGCAGACAGTGAACATACAAAGACAAAGGTAATCAAAAAGCAGGTCAGGTGATAGCCAGGTCAATAACAGGATCAGCATGAGTATCAGGAACACAAAAGCAAGACTGAAAAGGGAGCTTGTGCAGAGTTCAGGTTTAAATAGCCCGCTTGACAGCAGTGGACATGCATGCATGTCTGCGCGTACTCGTACATGTCAGCCTGATGGCTAACGTGATGTTCCTGACACCTGCACAGTTTTCAATATCTACTGCAGTCCCTTAGCCTTTAAGTAATGGCATTGCTATCATCAAAAGGTTCATAATGGTAATGAAATATTGTTCTTATCCATAACAGGTATAAAAGTACAAACGTTAAACTACAGATGGGACCCCCTTTACATCCCAGTACACCTTCAGTGGTCTTTCCACTTTCACACCAGATAGTCAGGCCAAAGTGTTTATCCAAAGCCACAGCCTGTAGCTAATTAGCTGAAATGAGTGTTCTCAAAATCTAAGGTGTTGCACAAAAATGCATCATGCATTATTTGACAAAAAAAATCTTTGCTCAAATTACACTAGTAAGTGGACATGTTAATATCAGAAGATTACAGCTTGATTACAGCTTGAAGGAACAGAACTAGTGCTTGTTAAAACTAGATGTTTGCTTGTGCTCAGACATCCCTGTTTTCTGTGGGTTCGACCCATCAGGACTTTTTTTTTGTCCCAACTGGGGAAATTCATCTCTCTATTTGTCTTGGTGAACACTGTCACCCAGGCAAAAAGGTATTGGAAATAAAAAAATATTATAGTAGTCACCAGACCAAGAAATTAAGGTCTCTGCCAATGGGGACACCTGTTCCAGTGACAAATCTATCCTCTCACTTTGTGGAGATTACCTCTGACTTCCTGCTGCTTCTCTGGGACAGGAATTGAAAGACAGATGTAAACAAGTTGCCTAACATGTATTTCATTCCTTCCCTACTCTATCCAAAACAATAGAAAGCTATACTTGTACTCTAACTATATAAAGTTGAGTCTTATATCTGTGAAATATACTGGCAATATGTCTACAGAGGTGTAGATGCATTGTTTCTCTTATTAAAACTCTGGGACTGATAGCAAGCAGACCTTCCGACTTAGCACTTAGTTAAAGTGGCTGTGATCCTCTGACATGAAAAGTGAACAAAGCATATCCTTATATACTGTGCACCTGCCTCAATCCAACGCACTGAGTTTGATTTCTGTCTGCAGGTTGGTTCTTCTGCTATCTGCATGAGTCATTTCTGACAGGTTATGCTGACTCCAAGGTATTGAGGAGGGCAAGGCCTCCAGCACACAGCCTGCGATTGAAAGCCTCAGTTGTGCATGTTTCTCTATGAGATTTTGTAGAGCAAGGTATGTCCATTCACTCCATTCAGGTCTAACATTACACTCAGCTCCTCTCTCTGTGCAGCATGTGACATCAGATACCTGCCCCTGCCTCTGGAAGCTCAGAAAAGCTGTGTAAATTGTGTACTTTGAAAATATGTGGAGAAGAGAGGGCTGAAGATAAGCAGGTACAACTTATGTAGGGAGTTTGGTTTTACAACCACTTTAAAGCAAATGTTTGTCTCAATGTACAAGCTAGAAGCAGGAAAGAATCTAAAGGGACTAAAATGTGTAACTGACATGGACAGAGAAAACATTGTTATTTTACATATGCATGATATACTTCTTTTAGTTAACAGAGGTGTCAACGTAGGGAGAGGTTTACCACATCATTACAGTATTGTTAGCATAAAGTGAGTGTGAGTAGTTTGAATATGAGGCATGTCAAAGTTACGTAAGATAAGAAATTAGAATAAAGGGACCTTATGTTTCTAAGTGCACCACAGAGGAACAAGTTACCTGTTCCTCGCACAAGCAGAAAATGTTGAGACAGTGGGCAGGACCGTCTTAATAGCTTCATGGGGCCCTGGGAAAAGTAATACAGTGGGGCCCCTACCAGCCACCCCCAATTATACACCTACTGTCAAGGTAAAGGGGCACAATACGGGGGGGTCAGGAGGACAAAAACTGGGATCAGGAGGGCACCTTACAGGTTCCGGGCCGCTGCCTGAAACATGGCCATCCTGGGACAGCTTAGTAAACAGAATGACTTTCATGGCAAACCTGGGACAGTTGGCAAATATGATGTACTGGAAATTATCATGGAGCCCCTATGTACCTGGGGCCACTGGGCGGTGCCCAGGGGTACCCATGCATTAAGACAGCCCTTACAGTGGTCACTTTTTGAGGGACTTGCTACTTTGCACAAGTGCTAAGTGACCTATTGGGAGACTTGTGGGCTCACTGTGCATATGCCAAGTCTGCTGTCTGGAGACCTGTGCTAATTCCCTAGGAGTTGCACAGCAGTGGATGAGGTCCCTGGATACTGGGAGACAACTCGGAGTATCTGGTGACTCACGAGTTTCTGGTGACTTGACATTGCAGAGTTTATAACTGTTTATTTATTTTGGCCACAAGTGTTCATGCCTTGAAAAATACACAAATGCCACTTTTTTTATAGTGAAATATTATTAATTAAATCTACAGTTTTATCTATGTTTTATATATATTTATAGATACTCACCTCAATTTGTTTTGCTAGATGCTTATTTTAAACACTTGCCACTGCTGCCTTCTGGTCCTTTAGGAGGTCCTAAATGCCATGCATTTCATCCATGTGACTACTGTGATTAAACGTCACAGCGGTCACATGATCGGAAAGATCATAAGTACAAGTATGCATCAGGAGCTTTCTGGTACCCGCCAGTTACTATGGTAGAAGCGCGCTCTCCGCACAGTTAATTGTTTACATGGGGCCGCATATGTGCGGCCGCTCAGCGTTAAAGCCCACCTGCCGAGAGGCCACATATATGCGTTTGGCCAATGGGAAGTGGTTAAATATACCATGATTTGTATAACTGTGTTTTCAAATTACAGGTTATTTTTAAAATGATAGTATATTAAATTATAGTTCTATAATAGATAGAATATTGGTCATGGCCAGGGAAACATACATTGTCATTTACAGCCGCTGTTAGTCATGAGGTAGGCAATGTATTGTATTTAAACTGTTATAGAACTGAAAGCCTCAGAATACTGTGCCAGCTTTAATCACAATATTATAGCTTAGCTCTCTGCATGAGAATGGTTCAGTCTCCCAGGAGTACTGGAGAAACACAAATGTGCAGAAAAATAAGACTGTCTTTTGAGAATAAATTATGATGGTTTATTTTACCGAAGGATCAGAGGTAAATAAAGCAACATAAACTACAGTTATTAACACTGCAAAATTTCCATTGGGAAAACCTACAGTGCTGAATATATATATACAGTGAGAAACAGAAGTATTTGAACACCCTGCGATTTTGCAAGTTCTCCAACTTAGAAATCATGGAGGGGTCTGAAATTCACATTGTAGGTGCATTCCCACTCTGAGAGACAGAATTTTAAAACAATTCAGGAAATCACATTGTATGCTTTTTAAAGAATTTATTTGTCTTGCACTGCTGAACATAAGTATTTGAACACCTAAGAAACAGCAATAATTCTGGCTCTCAAAGACCTGTTACTGTGCCTTTAAAAAGTCCACCTCTACTCCACTCATTAATCTAACATAGTAGCACCTGTCTGAGCTCTTTAAAGACACCTGTCCACCCCACAGTCAGATGCCAACTACTACCATGGGCAAGACCAAAGAGCTGTCAAAAGACACCAGAGACAAAATTGAGGACCTCCACAAGGCTGGAAAGGGCTACGGGGCAATTGCAAAGCAGCTTGGTGAAAATAGATCAACTGTTGGAGCAATTGTTAGAAAATGGAAAAGGCTAAAGACGACTGTCAGTCCCCCTCAGACTGGGGCTCCATGCAAGATCTCACCTCGTGGGGTATCACTGATGATAAGAAAAGTGAGGAATCAGCCCAGAACTACAAGGGAGGAGCTGGTCAATGACATGAAGAGAGCTGGGACCACAGTTTCAAAGGTCACTGTCGGTAGAACACTACGCCATCATGGTTTCAAATCATGCAAGGTTCCCCTGCTCAAGTCATCACATGTCCAGGCCCGTCTGAAGTTTGCCAATGACCATCTGGATGATCCAGAGGAGGCATGGGAGAAAGTCATGTGGTCAGATGATACCAAAGTAGAACTTTTTGGTCTAAACTTCACTCGTCGTGTTTGGAGGAAAAAGAAGGATGAGTTGCATCCCAAGAACACCATCCCTACTGTGAAGCATGGGGGTGGTAACATCATGCTTTTGGGTGCTTTTCTGCGAAGGGGACAGGATGACTGCACTGTATTAAGGAGAGGATGAATGGGGCCATTTATTGTGAGATTTTGAGCAACAACTTCCTTCCCTCAGTCAGAGCATTGAAGATGGGTCGTGGCTGGGTCTTCCAACATGACAACGACCCGAAGCACACAGCCAGGATAACCAAGGAGTGGCTCCGTAAGAAGCATATCAAGATTCTGGAGTGGCCTAGCCAATCTCCAGACCTAAATCCAATAGAACATCTTTGGAGGGAGCTGATACTCCGTGTTGCTCAGCGACAGCCCCGAAACCTGACAGATCTAGAGGAGATCTGTGTGGAGGAGTGGGCCAAAATCCCTGTTGCAGTGTGTGCAAACCTGGTCAAGAGCTACAGGAAATGTTTGACCTCTGTAAGTGCAAACAAAGGCTTCTGTACTAAATATTAACACTGATTTTCTCAGGTGTTCAAATACTTATGTTCAGCAGTGCAAGACAAATAAATTCTTTACAAATCATACAATGCGATTTCCTGAATTTTTTTTTGTATTCTCTCTCTTAGAGAGGGAATGCACCTACAATGGGAATTTCAGAGCCCTCCATGATTTCCAAGTGGGAGAACTTGCAAAATTGCAGGGTGTGCAAATACTTCTGTTTCTCACTGTATATATATATATATATATATATATATATACACAGGCTGCTTGCCTATTGCAGATTCAGTCTTCCCAGCCTGGTGCAGGTCTACAATTTTGTTTCTGGTGTCCTTCGACAGCTATTTGGTCTTCACCATAGTGGAGTTTTTCAGTGTGACTGTTTGAAAGTTGTGGAAAGGTGTCTTTTATACTGATAACAAGTTCAAACAGGTGCCATTGATACAGGTAATGAGTGCAGAACAGAGGAGCCTCTTAAAGAAGAAGGTACAGGTCTGTGAGAGCCAGAAATCTTGCTTGTTTGTAGGTGACCAAATACTTATTTTCCACCATAATTTGCAAATAAATTCTTTCCAAATCAGCCAATGTGATTGTCTGGATTTTTTTTCTCATTTTGTCTCTCATAGTCTCTCATCTACCTATGATGCCAATTACAGACCTCTCTCATCTTTTTAAGTGGGAGAACTTGCACAATTGGTGGCTGACTAAATACTTTTTTGCCCCACTGTATATATATATATCAAAACACATCTTCACGCAAGGGGAAACTGTACGAACATATAGTGTGATTACTGAGATAAGGAAGGTATTGATGATGATGTTAATGGAACTATTGCCAAGTTCCCCAGAAAAACCCTTCCTGTTTTAGGACAACCTAAAACAGAACATAATTGTAGCACCCTCCTTCATAGGTTTCTAATAGGTTTAGGTAAATTTTGTTTTTTTGGCTCCTCTCTAGTAAGGGAAGCAGGATTTGATTAATTTTGGCTGTTCTGGGTTCATCTACTTCCTCCCACATTCCAATAAGTTCTGAAATATAGTGGGCTGGGAGAGGCAGATCTTAGGCTGAATACCTCCCTGGTTGAGATGGTGACCAGCAGGGGGAAGAGGTTTGCATAAATAGCCTGGGGCCTGGAACAGTAGGGTCTGTGTCCTGGTGAAGAGAGACCCAGCCTGGAGGGGCTGCCTACCTTCCTGGGCTACCTAGCTGAAGACTGCAGGAGGATCATTGAGGTCACAGCTTAGGGAGAGTTGGGGGACCTATTGCTGACATTGTTGAGAACAGCCTGGAGAAAGTCTGTTGAGGGTCTGGCCTGGAGGCTTACGGTACAGGGTATGGCTGGTACTGATAGGAGGCATCCATGTATTCAGGGACACAGTGAGTAGAGGCCTGGGAGAGAGATCCTGGAGAGACTGTTGCTATTTGACCCCCCTTTTGATAGATTGTTCCAGTTTTGTTGGCTCAGGGCTGTTTCCATTGTGGGATCCCCCTGAAGCTGTATGTCCACAGCCTCTTGCACTAGAGGCCTACTTTCCTCACTTAAAGTTTACATTACTTCTGGAGTAGCCCACGGCTCACCCTATACTCAATCCAAGCTCTCCAAAGAAATAAACAAAAAAAAAATTAATAGACACTTTTTGCCTGGTCTTTGTGTGGAGAGACTGGAAATTGATGTGTGCCTGGCTGCTGTGCACACAATTTGGAATAGAACCTGGGACAAACAGCTGGAACCTGTCAGGGGTCTGTGAGCTACATACTTTTAATTAAAATCACTATTTCAGTTCAACTGGATCATGATCAATGACAAATTATTAAGTACTCTAAATGACACTCAAGTTAAATTCAATGTAACATAGCACCCCCTTGTGCAATACAATTTGGTCAAGTGAACTGTTAAAAGAATTAATGACAAGAGGACCTATTCTTGAATATTCATTTTCTCTTGTCATTAATTTTCCTTTTCTTTATTTTCCTCCTTTTTCATCTTCCTAACTAAAGAGTAGTCTAATAGAGGATGATAAACATTGAAATTGCCAACCATCTACGTTTCAGTCCATAGCACTACAAGTTGAAATTGTAGAACTTCACATTCTGGCAATGATTTTCTGGCATTGTTGAAAACTTGTATAAGGTTTAATTAATTTTGTCATTCAGTTTTTATCATTCTACACTAGTCCAGCATGAATAGCTCTTCATTGGCAATTGCCAGTCATAGTCGATAACATTGTGTATTCCTTTATTATGGTTATACCTATGTTCAATTATTGACCATGCACACAATGTTTAGCTGTAGAATGCTAAACCAACGATATACAGTATTGTGCATGCCTAAGCTGTTGCTGTATGTTTTGTTATATTGAAATATGTCCAACGATCTTTGCTTCACATGAATATAATAACACTGAAACATAATATAAACTAATATATATATATATATATCCTATATTCCCACCGTACGAGAGTGGATTCTTAGGATCCAGAGGATTGCTGAAATGGAGGAACTGATCTCAGTGGCAAAAGATCACCCCGAGCGATTCAGGAGGACTTGGGCTTGTTGGACCCACTTCCAAACTACTGATACTTACCTTGGCTTGCTGAGGGATTGAACGAGAAAGATTTGGAGACACCGAAGGCCTCTAGAACTTTCACCTCGGCAATAACTCCATTAACGGTCATTCACTGAATTGTATCGCTAATTAAAAAGATGAATTAGATACAGCCAGGCTGTTACGAATAGATGTAACTGGTTTGGTTATGCTTATTTAAATATGAACCTGATCATCCAACCACTTCCCCCCCCCCCCTCTCTTTTTCTTTTTTTTTTTTTTTTTTTTTTTTTTTTTCTCTCCATCTCTCTCTCCCCATTCCCCCCTTCTATTTGTCATGTGCGTCTCCTCCCACCTCATTTTGATATCTCATCTCATATTCTTCCTCCATCCCCACGCTCCTCTCTTTCTTTTCTTTTCTTTCTCTCATTTACACCCTCTTTTCTCATAGTCTAATTAGCTATTATTCTCATTCGGTACGGAACACCCATAGCTATACAGATGTAACAATATTCTACAACAGTAACCCACATTTTTTTTTTGAGATGGAAATATATGTCATAGATGCCTTGAGAGGATACTTTTGACGACCACTTCAGAATCCGCTTATGTATACTTTCCTTACATAGAGCCTAGTGTATACCATAATTATCGAAAGTACATGCTACTGTCAGTATTGCTATGGTTACGTCTATCACTTTTGCCTTACTGTGGAACTCCGTCCTCTGATGTTATACAAATTAATATATTGTCTTGATCCCGTCTGCGTTACGGGAGAACGTACTAGAAACTTTGCACGGACTGCGATCCGTATCTGTCTATCATTTGTTTACCTTTCATACTTCAATAAAACGTTTTTTTGGAAAAAAAAAAAAAAAAAAATATATATATATATATATATACAAACAAACACACAATAAATATTAAAGTGCCTTGAAAAAATATTCATACCGCTTGAAATTTTCCATATTTTGTTATGTTACAACCAAAAATGTAAATGTATTTTATTGGGATTTTATGTGGTAGACCAACACAAAGTGGCACATAATTTTGAAGTGGAAAGAAAATGCTAAATGGTTTTCAAAATTTTTTACAAATAAATCTGTGAAAAGTGAGGCATGCATTTGTATTTAACCCCCTTTACTCTTATACCCTTAACAGTCCGGTTTCATCTGACCCGATCTGACAGACGGAAGGGGAATTGGATCATCATCTGTCCCTTTTTGGCGGATTGGATCGGATGTTGGCAGGTGTAAACAGACACATGTCCGTTTATACCCACTGCTCCATAGAGGAGAATGGTTCCGATCAGGTCTGCCTGAAAAACGGGCAGATGGACCCGGTCGGAACTGAAAGAGCCTTATTGGGACACACATTGCAAAAAGGAATCCGACAGCAGGAGTTTTATCTATTCTTCCCTCCATCAAAAATGAAGAGAAAAAAGTTTTGCCTTTAGGGAACACAAGTTATGAATTCATTTGAGAACCTCTGCTACAACCTTCACCAATAAGAGGCTTTCTTTTCACCCTACATCTTCTTATGATCCAGTACCAAATCACTGGGAGTGAAAAGATCCAGGAATTGAAAGCACCCACACAAAGCCCAGATTCACATCTATGTGGATGTGGGACTGTGTGTAAAACCCACAAGTTCCTGTACCCACAGCAAAAACATTGCTGCTGTTTAGCAGATATGTGGGGGTGCCATTAATTATTAACACCCCTAAGCATTGGAAATCACTGCGTGTTTTAACATGCACGGAAACGTATAGGACCATGTGGTTTCTGTGCAGCTGAAATGTATAAAAAATGTGCAGATATCTTTTCTCTGGTTTACTACAGCTACAACAGAACATTCAAATAAATAGGCTGCTGTGTCCACACAAACATGGCTGCACAGAAAAAGCACAGATGACCCAGCAGGTTTGCATGCAGACAAACATACTTTTTGTATGCTACAGTTAGGTCCATATATATTTGGACACAGGCACAATGTTAATTTGTTTTCAGGTATTTACCAAAACATATTCAAGCTATAGTTATGTAATGGATATGGGCTGATAGTGCCAACTCTCAGGTTTAATTTGAGGGTATATACATCCAAATTGGAGGATGGGTTAAGGAATTACAGCTCTTAAGAGTAGCCCCCCCCCCTTTTTTCAAGGGTCCAAAAGTAATTTGACAAATGAATATAATCATAAATAAAATGTTAATTTTTAATATTTTGTTGAGAATCCTTTACTGGCAATGACTGCCTGAAGTCTGGAACCCATGGACATTACCAAAGATTGTGTTTCCTCCTTTCTGATGCTTTGCCAGGCTCTAACTGCAGCTGTCTTCAGTTCTTTGTGGGTCTTTCTGCCTTTAGTTTTACCTTCAGCAAGTGAAATGCATGGCTAATTGTGTTGAGGTCAGGTGATTGACTCGGCCATATCAGAATATTCCACTTCTTTTCCTTCAAAAGCTCCTGGGTTGCTTTTGTAGTGTGTTTTGGATCATTGTTCATCTGTACTGTGAAGCGCCGTTCAATCAACTTTGCTGTATTTGGCTGAATCTGGGCTGACAGTATATCTCTAAACACTGCAGAATTCATCCGGCTGCTTCTGTCTTCTGCCACATCATCAATAAACACCAATGACCCATTGCCAGTGGAAGCCATGCATGCCCATGCCATCACACTGTTTCCACCATGTTTTACAGATCACGTTGTGTGCTTTGGATCATGAGCTGTTCCAAGCCTTCTCCACACTTTTTTCCTCCAGTCATTCTGGTACAGATTAATCTTAGTTTCATCCATCCAAAGAATGCTTTTCCAGAACTGGTCTGGCTTTTTTAGATTTTTTTTTGTCAAAATCTAATCTGGTTTTTCTATTCTTCAGGCTGTGGTGAACCCTCTATATTTGCTCTTGTGAAGTCTTCTCTTGCTTGTAGACTTTGATAATGATAAGCCCACCTCCTGGAGAGTGTCCTTCACTTGTCTAGATATTGTGAATGGATTTTCCTTTACCATAGAGAGGATCCTGCGATCAGCCACCACTGTTGTCTTCCATGGATGTCTTTGCCCTTTTATATTGCTGAGCTCACCAGTGCGTTCTTCTTTCCTCAAAATGTACCAAACTGTTGATTTGGCCACTCATAATGTTGCTGCTATCTCTTTGATGGATTTGTTTTGTTTTTGAAGCCTTACAATGAAGTAACCCACACCTGGCCATGAAACAACTTTTGATTCAACTGGCCAATTACTTTTGGTCCCTTGAAAAAGGGTGGATGGCTACTCTTAAGAGTTGTAATTCCTAAACCCTTCCTCCAATTTGGATGTACTGTACATACCCTCAAATTAAACCTGAGAGTGTGCACTTTCAGCCCATACCCATTATATAACAATAGCTTGAATATGTTTTGGTAAATACCTGAAAATAACTAATATTGTGCCTGTGTCCAAATATATATATATGGACCTAACTGTATATACTAGTTGCAGTTTACAGAATTCGTTTCTAGCCACATTATCAATGCATGTTCCAAGCTACATCTCTTTACATATTGTCTTATCACTCAATCTGTTTCATACCTGGAATATAACTACTTCACAAGGGAGGACTCTCCTTGGCTCTCCCCCTCTCTTTTGGTTCTCTACCTTTTCAGATTCTCTTCCCAATGCCTTCATTTCATGGCTACATTGATGAGATTCCATATGAGTTGTATTTCTGTTGTATTTCAGATCACCTTTTCTTTACAAATTGCCCTTTCATCAGTTAAAAGACTGAACCTAAAGAATATATTAGTTGGTTTCAGCAAGGTTTTTTTGGTTCATAAATTCAATGTAACAGTCACAAGCCCTTCACAATCAGCATGACATTCATATTTTTCAAGGAACGTTTCAGTACGTGACACCACTCTGAAAAGTGCAATTCTACCACTGATTGCGTATATAAATGGGTAAACAGAATGTTCCTCTCAACTGTCATTATTTGGAAAGCAAAACAAATTCAGTCTTTCTAAATTGTCCCTCGTGAGTTTGCTGAATAGCGTTGTAAGGAAAAGCCATTGAATAGCTAAAAAATGTTTACTTTGGTCTCAAATTCAACCATTTTGTGCATTTTGGAAGTTTATAAGTTTTGTGCCACATGAGCTTTAGAGTAAGTTGTGTGGCTGAAGGAATACTTTTGTGTCTCTGATTTGTAAAAATGAGTTGACTTATTTAGCAATTTGTAAACTGCAAGGATGGAGAATCCAATCAGAGATCATTTTACATTGTCCTGTTTTAACCTGATGAAAAGTGACACATGTTTGCTTGCAATTCCAAGCTAGGTTGATTAACTCCAAGCTAGGTTGAGTAATAATGATACTACTATGTATAATAATAATTATAATAATATTTATTGGCATGCAAGTTACAAAGCAATATAAAAAAACACATCTCGAAATGACATTCAGTTGGATCTCTCATAATAAACGTTCTGACATGCCCCTTTTATCGAGGTGTATTACATATCCATCATACCTTTGTAAAGACAAGCTGTTAATTTTGTTATTTCTGTGCTAACTTAGCCATCTAGCCCAGTGTGATAATCAGGGCCAGAATCTGCATAACCAACATAGCTGTGTCCTAGCACTGCAATTCTCCAATGAGTTGCATGCTTTAAAGCGGAACGTTACCCATAAAACTTGATCAAAAAATAATGTTCTTTAGCAAGGAACATACTGTACATTCAAAATTAATAATTATGCTTCCAAACTTAGTGTTGCTGTAAATTGCCTTGAGCCTTGCTCCTGTTTCTTGTTGTTGGAGGCTGCCATTTTGCTGAAGCCCCTGAGCAGTGGTAAATCTTTAGGCTGTCAGCAAATCGGCCTCTATATTTTCAGAACAGTGCTGAAAAATAGAGAGCAACAGAGCATGTGCAGAGCAGAATGAGATAGTGTATTACTAAATTTTAAACTGTATAAGCACTTATTTTTAATGTTTTCCATAACTATACCTGCAAAAGGGACCAGTCTGAAGTGATCTAGCAGGACTTAATTTTTTTGACTAAACATCCAGTATCCTCTATCACTTACTTTTCCACAGAAGCTTTGAAATTTCATGTTTCTGTTTGAGTTAAAATGGATTTCCACTCACCTGTCAAACAATAAAAGTCAGCAGCTACAAAAACTGCCCCAAAGGTGCCAATCCTTAATGAGGAGCAGTCCTTAAAGTGGAACTTCCCCTTTTGGGTGGAACTCCGCTTTAAGACAAAATTCTTTCTGCTTGCATCACTTTCTGTAGGTCATCTCCCATCATTCACTGTGTTGCCGCATCGCAGAAAAGGGTGTGGTAAGGTATGTATTATCAGTTTGAACCACACCTCCCTCATTACTATACCACCTCTTGTTTTATTTCTATCCGCTTTCCTACTTCTTCTCTTAAAGTGGTAGTAAGGTCAACATGTTGATTTTTATGCACACCATTTAGGATATTTACTTTAGCAGCAACCAATGATGTCACCGACACATGAACACGGGGCTCTGAATGGACTCTACCGTCCATTCAGAACTCTGTGCCATGGCTGTGACTCCTACGAGCATGCACAGGAGTGACATCATCGCAGCTTAGCCATTTATATGACCAAAGCCCGCGTACCCGGAAGGAAGACCGAGTGAAGATGGAATCACCGGGACGTGTTGCACTTGCAATGCATACTAGCACATAATTACTTAAATCACCCAAGGGCCCAATTTTTTTTTTTTGAGTGGTTTACTACTGCTTTAAGGTGGCCATACACAATACAATTTGATTGTGCAATACCATCAACTATACAGTGCAAGGGCCTGTCTGATTTGATCAAAATTAAATATATTGTTTAAGTGGGTCCTCCTAGTCTATAGTTTTTGTAAATATAAAGGAAATTGTACAGAGACTGTACAAACATATTCCATAATGTGTGGTCATCTTTATGCAAGTACATAGGAGGATGGAGTGGATGGAGACTGCAGCTCTCAGGCTCCGTTCACATCTTCACATAGTGGGAACTCACATTCCTGCACGTGTCTTTTTGTGAGCATTTTTGGAGCATTTGCACTTGTCACGCATAGGGCAGCCCATCCGCTTGAATGTGTTGCCTTATGTGTGACAAATGCTCCAAAGAAGTTCCAGAACTCATGTTTAAGCGGAGCGTGGTGTGTTTTAATGTGTTTTTTTATGCATTTGTAGCACATTTGTCACATGGCAGACGCATTCCTACTACCAGCACTTGGGGTGCCACTAATTAATGTGAAATCAACGGGCTGCACTATGTGACACAGGAAAAATAAGTAAACAATTGTGCGCTCCTACTATGCTAGATGTGAATGGGGCCTGAAAGTGAAATTGGTGCATTTACACAAGAACAATGAGACTCCATTCACATATGTGTACTTATGAATGCACAGCAAATTGCATAGAAAACATGCACTTTTCCATGCATTGTGGAAATGCGCTGCAAATGTGCATTGCACTTGCAGCGCATTTGTACAATGCATGGCAAAGCATGTTTTTTCTATGTGGTTTTCTGTGCGTTCAGAAAAACACATATGTGAATGGAGCCTCAGTGTTCTTGTGTAAATGCACCAATTTCACTTTTAGACCTCATTCACATTTAGCATAGTGGGAGCGTACAATTTTTTACTTCTTTTCCCTGCGACAAGCATAGCGCAGCCCATTGATTTCAATGGGCTGCCCTACACGTTGCAAAGTAATTCAAGGAACATTTTAGCGAGTTACAGTTTGCACACTTTTTGTCATTTTTTTCATGTGGCAAAAGGTGTGTCTGCTTCTGCTTTTGAGGTGCCATTGACAATTAATGGCCGAAAGTGTGACTAGTTCATTTTAGGTGTATAAAGCTGGCCATACACTATATAATCTCCTTTGGATTTACCAAAACTATATAATAGGAGGACACCATCAATCCAATCACTCTGTATCATATCAGGCAGACCCTTGCACTACATGGTAGATATAAAGGAGGTTGTACAATCAGATTGTATAATGTATGGTGAGCTTTACAGACTTCTAGCATTACTCCTGTTTTTAATACTACAGGCTGCTCCACATAGGCTGTGATCTGATCTCTCAGCTTCTGCACACTCTGCCAAATGAAAGATCTATGCAAGATGAAGGTAAGGTAGAAATAAAAATTGATGGCTGTATATTTAGTGAGAATGGTGATCACTGATTTCATTATATTTTCATGAACCTGTAGAGGTGGGTGGGAGCAATCTCCTTGTTGAGGGGGGCAGGTGCAGGGTGTTTAATGAGTTCAGCTGGTGAGCCACTTCCTTCTACTGGTTCTCCTGCCCAGAATAGTTTCAACTGGACACTCAGGCTGGGGTAAGTGCTGGTCTAGGAGAAAGAGAAAGCTTTTTATTTTCTGCAAAACAGGTAACATAATAGAATATTTGTACATATGGAAGCTGTAATTTTGAAAAAAAAAAAGGAAACGTAGCCTTTAAATTGCTGTCAATAACAAATTCCAATGTATAATAAAAAAATCACAAACTGACCATCAGTCTGCCATACATTTTTTGTTACTATGTACTGTTACTCATTCTTAAAGTGATTGTAAAGCTTTATTTTTTTAATAAAAAAACAAATATGCTATATTTATCAGCTCTGTGTAATGGTTTTGCATAGGGCAGCCCTATCCTCCTCTTTTTGGGTCCCTCGCTGGCATTCCTTGTGTTTCCCCCCCTGCTGAGTGCCCCATAGCTAACCATTTTCTATGGGGGCACTAGTGTAGGCTCGATCCTGAGCTGTCCTGTCTGCAGGAGCCAATGACTCCCGCTACTGTCAATCTGGACTGTGAGGAGGGAGAGAGAGGAGAGAGCCGCTGTTCTCGTGCACAGTGCTGGATTGAGAATGGGTTCAGGTAAGTATAAGGGGGTTAGGGAGGATTCTATGACACAGAATGTAGTTTACCTTAATGCATAGAATGCATTAAAGTAAAAAAAACATTCAGGCTTAGGAACGAATTTTGGTTGCAAAGCTTGTACCAGCTAGCTAGTAGAATAGGATACGAGTCAGTCCTAATGTTGCCTTATGTAGCTATGGTTATTTGTTGATGTGATACCAAGACTCCCTTGCATGCAAATATAGCACTCCCCCCCTGAGAGCCACTGGCTTTGGGTCCCCTTTTACTTCCTGTACAGCCAGGCAACACGCATTTTACACTTACATACAGAAACAAGAAACAGTCTATTGGCTTAGTTTTTTAATTTTTTTTAGGGAAAAGGGACATAAATTTCATTTGGGTACAGTGTTGCATGACTGCACAATTGTCAGTTAAAATAACAGAACGCCGTATTACAAAAAAATGGCCTGGTCAGGAAGGGGGTACATTTTCTGGAGGGCAAGTGGCTCACTTGGATGGGGTAAAGGGGTTATGAGATGCCCAGCTTGATTGCAGAATAAAAATTGAGAGCAATTTCCTTCTCTAGAAAATTACAAAATGGAAGATGAATGACTGTAGTCCAGCCAGAACCTTGACAGTCTTTAGCAAAATAAGGAACTGGCAGGAACTCTTGAATACATTCTTAGCAAAGTCCCAACTTGTAGGAGCTCTAAGTTCCCTAAGTGGACAAAATACAAACCCACCTGGCTACAGTAACTGATCCCAGGACATAGGATTGGGTAAGCTATGTACTGTTCCCTGAAGACTTGCCAGAACTTGCATCCGACAGACTTCTCCCTTCTAGTCCCTGGGGGTGTAGAGTTACTCACACTGTCCTTGTACTACAGCTGTGGATCGAACTGCTTTCAGGCCTGTGTAGCTAGACTGCTTCCTCTCCAAGCTTTGCAGGCTGCCCTTTCCCGGTGGATTGCAGAGAAGTAGAGCTCCATCTTTCAGCTACCTCCTACAGCTTCCAGCCTTTTCTCAGGGGTCCCCTCCCAGGCTACACAGCAGCACCTCTCAGAACACGATCTTCCACCCAACTCCCCTGCTGGCCAGACTCTGTCATATTTATAGACTGGTCTGCTACACTGCCAGACCTCCTGCCTTGGATTGTCAGACTCCTGTAAATATGCAGATCAGCCCCTCCTCACCTTCACTTACTGGTTTTTAGAAGCTTCTAGAGCAGGGGGAGGTACGAGAGGGCTGACTTGTAGAGCCCTCCAGCCCTCAGATCAGCCCCTCCTCACCTTCACTTACTGAATTTTAGAAGCTTCTAGAGCAGGGGGAGGTACGAGAGGGCTGACCTGTAGAGCCCTCCAGCCCCGACCTGAAGTAACCCTCTATTTAAACTTAAGCTTCTAGTAAACGGCAAACTACTCTCAGCAAACTATGTACACTGGTGGAGGGGGGGACTGCTGTCCTGAGAGATGGGGGGTGTGAAGTAAATATCCAGCAATGGTAACAATATAGGACTGTCTTAAAAATGGACTTCGACCTATCATTTACATTTACAGATTTTTTTTTTCTTTATGTGTCACCCTTTCTTCTCCAAACTCTGAGTAGAAGCTATAGCTCTACCGCTGAAGGAGTCCCTGGATAGGATGGGTCCTCTGTTCTTTGCCTCGACCTTTTCAAGTACCTCAACCTCTCTGATACAGCAGGTTGAGTGTACAAACATACAATATCACAGGATATCACTGAATGTAATACTTCGTAGCCAATAGCCCTCTCACGAGTCCCCTAAATGCTGTGGTGATCTCTCACTGT